>NC_063212.1:19561262-19566262 GCF_017589495.1 Alosa alosa | reverse complement strand
ACCTGAGCAGAACCTGACTTAATGGGAGGCCATCCGGCTGGCTGGCTAAGCCCCCAATAGTAGCAGATGTAGAATAATCTGAAAATGTAGTCACAGGATAAGATGAGTTAATCAAAAAGCTTTCCGTACAGGTATGTTTTCAGATCTTTTAAAAATATTTACTGAACTTCATGCTTTGATGTACAGAGGCAGGTGTTCCCATAGTTTGGGGGCATAATGGATAAACGCTTCTCCCACTTTGTTTGTGGAGCACTTTGGTACTGATTAAAAGATTAGAATTGATGATCTAAGTTTCCTTGGTTGATAAGATATTAAAAGCCTGTGAGATATATGAAGGTGCTATGCCATTCAGAGCTTTGTAAGTAATTAACATAACTCTAAAACCAATTCTATAGGAAATAGGAGCCAGTGCAGGTTCAGCCAACACAGGGCATGTGCTCCTCTTCTTAGTCTTAGGATAAAGTCTGGCAGAGTTCATATGATGCCAATTTCTTTAGATATTTTGGGAGAGACCAATTGAAAGTGCATTGCAGTAGTCTAACCTGCTAGTGATGGCGTGGTGCTTTTCTGCATACATTGGTTAAAAGGGCCGCACTTTTGTCTTCAAGTGGAAATAGGCTGTCTGAGTAACTTTACTGATATGGAACTTAAAACTTAACTCTGCATCTAAAGATGACACGAGCTTGTTACTTTTGGTTTGACCTGGTGTGCCAAGTTCCCCAGATTACTAAGAATAATATCTCGCTTCAGTTTGGTCCAACCAGAAGTACCTCTGTTTGCCATCATTTAGTTTCAAGGTTTGCTCATCCACTGATTAATGGAGAAGTTAGGCAAAGTGAGGGCAAAAAGGCCATCTATAGGTTAGTTGGCTCCCACAGAAAGATACAATTAATTATCATCTGCGTAGCTGTGGAAGTTTATTATGCTGACTTATGGCGTTTCCCAATGGGAGCATATATGAAAATAGCGAGGACCAAGGCGGCTCCCTGGGCCACGCAAAGGCAAGTCATGTTTTCAGATACGCAGTCTCTAGACTGATATAAAATCTCTGCAGTAATGGGTTTGAAACCAGTTTGAAACATTATCAGAGACCACCCACTTTGCAAAGGCGGTGAATTAGGATGCTATGATCCAATGGTGTCAAATGCCGCACTCAAATCAGAAAGAATAAGGATTATGAGACTTCATTTAGTCGATACAGCTAGTCTGAGATCATTATTCTCTTTACTAGAGCCGTTTCTGTGCTGTGATTTGATCTAAAACTTCAGTTGGAATTTTTCAAGGATACTGTTTTCGTTGAGAAGGTATTTAACTGATTGCAAACAACTTTTTCAAGCATTGCTCAAAAAACGATAGATTTGATATAGCCTGTAGTTGCTCAGATTGGCGGTCAAGTTTGACTTTTAAGTAAAGGTTTCACAACAGCGGTTTAAAAGCAGTTGGAAATATACCTGTTTCTAATGAGGTATTTATTACCTTGGAGAAAAAAGGAGCTACCTTCATATACTTTTTTTTGAGGAATGTAGTAGGGATTGGATCTAAAACACATGTTGAAGAGCCGGTTTGAGTTATAATTTTACCAAGCCTGTGATTGAGTAATAGTGCTAAAGATCTTAATTTTGAGGGCTGTTTTTTGGGTGTACTATCAAACATATTACTTGTGTTACAATAGCCTCCCTTATAGAAATGACTTTGTTTTTGAAGAAGTTCGCCAAATTCTTCGTGATCTTAGAGAGGATGCCTGACTGAGGTGTCAAAAGGTGTTTGATGCAATAGCCTATCAATGGTAGAGAACAACACCCAGAGTTTCTACTGTTTTCAGCAATTACCTTAGAGAAGTGGTTCCTCCTCTCATTCGAATAGCTCTATTATAATTTGCAATTTTTTCTTTTAGAATGGCACGGTGAACCTGTAACTTAGTTTTTCTCCATGTTCTCTCAGCTTTCCTACATGATCTTTTTTAGATCATGGATATTTTCGCTCATCAAGGTGTCAGTTTGCTACAGGGCCTTTTTAGTCTTTAAGGGTGCCACTCTGTCCAAGCAGAATACTAATTCCGCGATTAAAACCTCTACCATTTGATCAATGGGATGATGTAAAAATATCTAAATTTATGGAGTCTATAAGAGCTATGAACTGCTGTTCTGCTCTAATGTCAAGTGTGATTTGATTGCAATTTAGGGATGAATTTTTTTGGAGTATGTAGTACAATATTAAAAAGATACACAATGATGATCAGACATATTTATATCATTTACTGATAAGTCTGTGACTTCTATCCCCTCTGGAAATGACTAGACCGGTGTTTAAGGTTGTGGTGGGTCCTGTAACATGCTGCTTTAGCTCTAAACTGTCCAACACATTAAGGAACTTGTGGCAGCATCCAGTTGTCTTATTGACATGAATATTGAAGTCGCCATTTACAATTATCCGATCATAGCTAGTGATGATGGCGACATAAGTTCAGAAAACTGGTCGAGAAAGCCAGTCCATAGTTTAGGAGGCGTTATAAGGTTAATAGAAGTACAACTGGGTCAGCCTTCAGAGTGAGGGCAATATACTCAAAGGAAGCCGAATTAAGCCAAAGTTGACTCGTGTGCAACTATATTTGTTTGAGAGAATGGGCAATTCCACCACCTCGTTTGCCTTGTCTAATTGAGGTGGAAGAAATTATAATTTGGGGACAAGTCTCAGCAAGAACAACCCGCTGTCTGAAGTCAACCAGGTTTCAACAAGGAAACAGAAAATCCAATTTTTTTCACTAATAAAATCATTGATTGCAAAGGTTTTGGTAGTAAGTGCACCTATATTTTAGTAAACCCATGTTAGCTGAAAATGCCTCTGGCTTTTGAGGAATATGCTGAGGTATGGAAAGAATATTTGTTAGGTTTCTAGTTTTAAATTTGTCTTTTCTTTTTTACTATACGTTGGGTAGAAATCAACGTTGGAATAGAACTATAAGCATAAGTCATGCTATTGCATGACACAGCGATCTATGGTAGTAGTATTGTATGTTACCCTGCAGAAAACATTCTCAGACCCATCCACATGTATAATGCCATTCGAATCAATACCTGGGGCGGAATCTGTAATATTTTCTACAGAATGTCAATGTCTCAGTGTGGGCGCTATGTTGTCAGAGAGTAGCCTGGCTCCATGTTGGTTTGGGTGGAGACCATCACGCTTCAGCATACTGGGCCTCTCCCAGAACAAGCCCCAGTTGTTGACATAGGGATGCTTAGGGAGCGCCCAGTAGCGTTTGAGCCAGGTGTGGAGATCGAACAGTCTGGACCATCTCTCAGCACCTTTTCTGTAGGTAGGGAGAGGCCCAGAGATGACAAAGCGTTTTTCTGTGCCCATCAGAGTGGTGATGAGAGTTTTGTAGTTTTTCCTGCAGTGCTACTGACTGCTTATCTCTGATGTCGTTAGTGCCCATGTGCGATGATGTTGTTGACCTTGGTGTGGCCCGGGCCAGGATGCTTGGGAGTTTCTGCTGGATGTCAAGGACCTTGGCACCAGGGAAGCAGTAGACCTTGGAGGACCGCTACATGATGGGGAATGCAGAGGTCTCTAACCATGGAACTGCCGATGACCAGGGTGGAGGTTGATGAGGTCGGGGAGGGGGGTCGGGGGCCCGACTTTGAGGAGGACCAGGATGGTTGTCTCCGGGGCTGGAGGGGCTCCTCATCCTCGGTCAGAATGGCATAGCGATTTTCCAGTAATTATAGGTTGGGCTGGGCCTGAGTGCCATCCGGACCGTCTGCGTGCTTGTGATGCTTGCTTCTACGCATGGCTCAGGCTGGTGTGGAGTGGAGCTGGCCAGCAGAGCAGGCTTGGTTCTCAGCAGAGGCCGGGGAGGCAACAGGGACAGAAGTTGCATTAGTGCATGGCATGGTTAAAGTATTGGAGGACAGAGAGTGAAATCAGGGCATCTGGCATTTGTATGTGTAAGAGAGGTAGCGTTACTTACGGAGAGAAAGGTGTCGAGGAACTGTTCATCCTTCTCAATCTGATGGAGGGTTCGCTATTCTGGCTCTGGAGTTCCACTATCTTTTTAAGCTGAGAAGGGCGCATGAGTCGCAGCCTGGTGCACAGCTGAGGGGGGGAGGCATCGTGTCGGGCGAGGGGCTCGCCCGGTGTCAACTATTTTTAAACGTTTGTTTGCTAGTTGGCTAGCAACAGCGATATCGTGCAGTTCCTTGATAACTTCGAACACAGGTAGCGGGTAAGTAATCTGAGAAGATCTCACTTTTATATTGAGTCACTAGTTTTGAGGAGACGTTAGAAGGAATTTGATGCTTTCTTCTTCCAGATATCGTTTCCTTGGCCCGGTATTATTTGCAGCCCTTGATACTGGCTTAACGTTTGCGTTAGCGTTTGACAGAAAAGTTTGGCGATCAAGGTTATAGAGTCCGATAATCCAAAGCCTCGAGCAACAAATAGTTTATGCAAGAGTTTGTTCACGAGATATGTCGGTAGCCAGTAAAAATTAGAAAGTAGATGGTAACAAGGAGATTTAAGATAGATAAGTTTGGAAGTTTAGGTAGTTACATACGGGGAACCGCCGACCCGGAACCCGAAGTGATCTCTTTTACAGTATAGCTCAATAATTTTGACAATCTGTTTTAGAGCTTAATAATCCTGACCTGTGAAAACAGTTGTGTTGATGGGGACTGATGTGGATATGTTGTCCATTTTCTTATATCTATTCAATCATGTCTGACACGTAAGTGCCTGCTTTGCAGGTCAGGCACTCAGCTTCACGTTGATCTCGACCGAGACAAAAACATGGAAATTTACGTTTGAATTAATCAGTGAACTTATACTAAACAAGGAAGTTTGCACTATTGAGGTGACTGAATGTTTACAGAGATTACTATCGACCAATGACGGTAGCTAAGGTCAGGCTCTACACCATACACTCTCCACTCAATGCAAAGTGAACTGTAGGGGGAGGCCGTGACTAGTATGTGAATGAAAGACATATATATATATATATA
>NC_063212.1:19553762-19556262 GCF_017589495.1 Alosa alosa | reverse complement strand
CTCTGCAATACAATAAACCACTATTACAGTAAGTTATTCACCACTCAAAGCTCTATGGGCGAGTGGCAAAGCCCATATTAAATCTCAGTTTGCCCAAAAACATGTGGGAGACTCTAGATACTATGTGGGATACTCTAGATACTATGTTTGGCTGAGACCAAACACTGCACAACACCACAAACGCACCATCCCTAATTTGAAGCATGGTGGTGGTAGCATATATATTATGGATATAATATATTATGGAAATCCTGGAGGACATGCAAAACGGTTAGCTTGCTGGCTAGCTAACTGTGGAACTTCAGTATAACATAGCCAAGTATCTCACCTAGTTGTAGGAAATAGGCTACGTTCATATTACAAGTGATAGAATGAATGTGTGACTTATATTTAGTTGATTTTATGACATGTAAAGTTTGTTACACCAAAAAGAACGTTAATCTTGCGATAAAAAAAATTGACGCCGTTAAAATAGGTTTACGTTAACGCCGTTAATAACGAGTTTAACTGACAGCACTAGTCATAATACCTTTTTACATCCCCCTCATCATCTGATTCGTAGTTCTGTGATATATACCATTATGACTCATGCATCCCCTCTACTCTGATTGGTTGGCCTAGGCTGTTCTCCATCCCTTCCTCCACCCCCCCCCCCCCCCTTCACTATCTTGGTACTCTGGCTCTCCAGAGCTCCATTCATGGCAAGGCTCTATACTCTCTACTGGAGTGATTACAGAGGAGATCAGAGAAGCGACTCTACTGAACTCGGACCGACTCTACTGCTCACACACACACACTTCCATCCACTCCCTCAGGAAGATTTCACTGTCTCAGCACTAGCTCTCAGAATGTGTGTGTGTGTGTGTGTGTGTGTGTGTGTGTGTGTGTGTGTGTGTGTCTCTTTGTAGTGCATGCGCGTGTGGGTACCTAATACAATGCAATCCCCTGACGGCAAAGGGATTGACAGTAATCTTTTAATTACTCAGCAGGATAGTGTGGTGGCTGCCTCTCAGGCGCTGTACTGTTCGCAGCGACGGAGTCGTCACAGGGGTGAGACTCTGTGCTCTAATAGCTCCACAAGGGCTACACTGAGGACTACACAAAGGGATACACATACACACACACACACACACACAAAAACAATGGGACCACATTTAGGAAGCTTATGAGTTCAGGAGTTATGACTAATAACTAACTAGTTGTAATTAAAGTTAATAATGTAATAGTTATAAGTAATTATAATTACCACACACTGACAGATGTTCAGAGTTTACACTTGGAGAATGCAAGTATCTCATCGCTGTAGTTGTAGGTGAAAATTGGGAAGCACTGAAGGGTCGTCGATGCGATGGCAGTCCTCTGATTACACTAGAGGTCCCTGTCAATCACCATTCTCATTTTACACATAATCCTGTGCACAAGACTGGGAATGACATGCCGTGTGTGCATGTGTGTGTGATGTTTTTGTGTTAATGTGTCTGTGTGCATGTGTGTGTGTGCATACACGTGTGTGTGTGTGTGTGTGTGTGTGTGTGTGTGTGTGTGTGTGTGTTTGTGTACACATGTGTGTGTGTCTGTGTGTGAGTGCTAGCTCAGTTCTAACTCATCTACAATATCATACAAGTTGTACCTTGGTGTATCATATCAATAGTACCAAATGATTAAATTAGATTAGATTCAACTTTATTGTCGTTGTGCAGAGTACAACAACAGCAATCGGCTAGGAAATAATGACTAGCCTCCTTAGGGATTGCCTCAACATGATCTGCCCCTTGCCCCCATAGATAAAAGGTGGACTCTTTCAGGTCATATAAGCATGTGATCGCACCAAAGCAGAAACAAGAACTGACTTGAAACAGTGTCAAACCAAAGTGCTTCGGCCTACACAGACGTCCACATCAAACTTCGATCAATACCGATCTAAGGGATTAACGCACTAAACCTTCTGGACAAGTTCGGACGAGATATCAAATACCAAAACGTCTGCGTGGTCAATGCTGTTAATGGTATTTCGCAAAGCCAAGTTTTTTTTCCAGCCAATGACCTCAAGGACCTTTATTGACTCGATCGGTGAAACAGAGAGGTAGCACAGATCTGTACACAGGGCTTGTTTTTGCTACACCAGCACACAATACACACAGTGGTGGTCTCAGTTGGCTAATCTATGAATCAATCTAATGAGAGTTGGTTAAAGGCACATTGGAGTCAACAGCAAGGTCTCAATAATAGATATGCAAAGGACACTTTCTCTGACTTGCAATGTCAAACTGAAGATTGCCACAGAAAGAGGAAGTGTGTGTGTGTGTGTGTGTGTGTGTGTGTGTGTGTGTGTGTGTTGTCTGACTAAAAGCTGTCAATCAAGCCCTGGGTGCATGTGTGAATCTTTGAAATATTTCCGTGGTGGCAGTGCACCTGTGCTTGGCAATCATGAATGCACAATGAGCTCAGGGTGTTTTAAATTGTTCTCAACTGAATCAGAAGAAAATAATAGAAAAACAAC
>NC_063212.1:19478762-19543762 GCF_017589495.1 Alosa alosa | reverse complement strand
ATTAAATTCTACTGTTATTACTGGTCCTATTCCCTCTGCTAGCAGACAAGTTACGTCAAAGCAAGTCACTTTTATTTGTATGGTGCATTTAACATGCACAGAGTGCAACCCAAAGCGCTCCACATACAAGACATTGACACATAACAAAAGACAAAAGATGCCGGACGGAGCGGCGTAGTTGCCAGCGTACCCGTAACATCAAGACATACAAGACAGACGACAAACAAAATGAACAAATAATAAAATAAATAAATAATAAAAATGTATGTCAACATAGTCCAATTGGTTGGATATAACCGGATGATGTGTAATGTCCAAGGGAAAATGATGATGATGATGATGATGATGACGGTGCACAGCTGTCTCTTTAGGCCTATAACAGACCAACCCGGTCCAGTGCCCAGTTTACTCCCAGTAGGCCTACATCCCTGTTCAAGAGTTATTAAAAGTATTATGGTCATGAGTAAAATATGAGTAGGTCTCAGGGTTAAAGAATGCTTTTTGTAGTTGTGGATGGATTTTTATACTCAATTATTTTTTTTTTTCTGAACAAAGCCTATAGAATGTTAGGATTTGGATGCATTCCTTCATTGCTATGGTTACGATTCAGAAACCAGACCTGCATACATGCATATCCCAAACCATGCTGGGAACTGAAGTGCACTTGTTACACAATATTTTATGTTGACTTTTTGAATGTGTGCACCTCTGCACCTTGAATTCCACACAGAGGTCAGATTGTTTGCAAGAAACCAATTCAGTAAACTTACCAATGTTCAATGCTCAGATGTTCTTTTGTAGAGTGTGCCCCCCTACACACTTGAGGTATCCAATTGTCCTCTGATGTTGAAATATCACCCCTCCAAGGCAACTGCTCAATGTCTGAAAGGCCAGTTTCTATTAATTGATATTCAGGGCAAAAAGCCTTTTGACAGGAGCATTTATTAATAATGCAGCCCAATTCACCTGCTGAAAATTCCTTAGTGACAAGGTCAGTGACAGATACGGGTTGGTAAGATGATTGTGATGGGGGCCAAGCAGCGAAGCTGCGAAGGCACCCAATGTGTTTCTATGTATTTCTATGGGGACGCGCAAAACATATGGTGACCTTTGACTTCTAGGGGGCGCTGCAATTAAGAAACATGCCTTTTGGCCTGTAGCTGCTGTTGTGTTTAGAATTAAAATGCACTAGTCGTGTCTGGTAATACTGTTGGAGGTCCTTAAGCCGACCCACATCAACTTGTGATGTCATCGTAATTGATTCGGCCGCCATATTGGATTTAATAAAAAACACAAAAAAGTTTTCGCAGGTCACAGATTTCAGCTGATCCTCACCAAAATTGGCAGAGACCATCTTCAGAGCATGCCTGATGAGTGCATTGCTTTCTGGAACAATTGACAGAAGCATTGGCCTGTAACAGCCAATTGAAATTTGCGGCGAAGCCGCCAAACAGGAAGTGAACTCATATCTCAGCAACGCTTTCATGTATCAAAACCAAATATAGTACATGCACCTCAGAGCCCATCGGGAGGACGCTCAAGACCTCTAGGGGGCTCTGTAATTGATTTTGCATTGCATTTTGGCCAGTTGTTGCTGATGTGCATTATTCTGCAATGGAAGTCAATGGCAGCCCATTGAACCGTCATGTAAAAAGTTATACAATTTTGCACACTGATTGGAGACAGTCCAATAATTAATTTCACAAAGTTTCATGCCGGCACCTCAAGCGCTCTAGCGCCACCAACAGGCCAAAGTTGGACGTGTGTTCACGGACGTAACTTTTGACCCGTTGACCCGAATGTCAAAATGAGGTATCATTGGATTCCTCATGCCAAGCTGAGTTCAACACACCCTATGATGTCAATTTTTGACCTCTATGTTTAAATCACAGCTAGTGTGATCATATCTCAGTCAATCTTTTATTTTTGATGTGAAACTGATGACAGCAAGTTCCATCCAGTTCATTCTAATGCGTGTGTGCAAGGGTGTGGCGGGTGGGACGGGCAGGGCGCGATTATTGGCGATGGGCTGGCTGAGGGGGGGCGGCGACACTCAGCCCTGGTTCAGCCCCACAAAATCAGTTATGTTTTGATGTGAAACTTGACCTTGTAACTCAGCCAATCTTGGGTTGTTTGGCATGGAACTTGCTGTGACTGCTTAATGCTATATGTCTGATGCAACTAAGTTCAGTTTCGTGGCAAATCTGGCCTGCTGAACTGTCTGCTTGGCCCCCTCATTGCTGCTTGCAGCTATATTTAAAAATATGTTTAAACCTTTTAAACAAAACATGCCTGAGGTTTGCTAAAGTGTATACTTTGTTTTCTGTTGTATTCATATTATTTAATATGACGTGTATGCTATTTTTTAACAAAAGATAGAACTAACAGCCTGTTAAATTGTCAAATGGTGTAACCACAAAAATGACAAATATCTCATATTTCACACCTCCTAGAGTTCATGCAATTGCTCTCATGAAATGATTAGTTTATTTAGTAATATCCTATGAGAATATGTTTTATTATATTTATTTCTAAATTTAAATTATATGGGTTTTTCATTGTACTGAGCAAGACCATATGTTGTAAACATCTTGTTTTCTGTCTATTCTTTGACCATTTGAGTAAAAATGGTTTAAACAACCATTATTACAGTAGAGTATTAAATCATTATCCATATTATTTTTTATTATTAAAATTAATTTTAAAAAATATATATTTTTTTATTAGTATTTTAGGCAAAATACTGGTTACACCAATTGACCATAAAACGTTTATAGCAATAGGACAAGAAATTGACACAGAAAATAGGCATCAAGGTAAACTGAATTGGATATTTTGATATGTATTCATGTCATTCATCATATTCCATATCAATTATAATTTCATAACATCAATGAAGAAACTTGTGTTCTATTTGATTTCAATTCAGTTCTCATACAATTTCAGTCTATACTCAATTTTTTTCAAAGAGGGTGAGATAAAGGGCCCTATTTTCGCAATGCAAAACCTGGTGCAAAGCGTATTATTATTCTGACGCAAAGTTTTTTCCCTATCTTACACTTTTATTAAATAATGCGCCCAGGGGTGTGGCAATTACCGACATAAGGTGTGGTCTGGCACATAATCTAAAAATCGCTATCTTATACCGTCTAAAAAGCATTACGCCACTGACCAAGAAGAGCCTGGTCTATAGCGAAAGGCGCATATGAAACACAGCTGAAGACGCACTGTCACGAGATGTAAGCAGCAATTCCTCTGCAGAATAAATGTCCTTAGGTTATTTATTCAGTCATTCGAACATTATAGGGGGAAGTTTTGCTTTTTTCAGGCTATGTTTTTGCTGGTAACCCATTGTCAGTCAATATTGAAAGTAATTAACTGTGTATAACTGTTTTGTCGTTGACTATGACACCACAGTGAAGTTAGTTTCACTTTGCCTATATGTTCAATTAATAGACAAGTGCAGATGTGTGTAGCCTATACTCTACTTGGTTTTAGTAAAGAATGGCTTAGTGGAATACCTGTTCCATAATGGTCTTATGCACAAGCAGATTCCTTCAAATACACCGCTGACTATCAAAATACTGATGCTGTTTGAAGTTGCCTGCTTGCTGTTAAAGGAATGACAGATGTCCTCCTCATTGGTTTAAAGGATGTTAAGCCCAAAACACACCCATGACTAATTAAGAAACATAAGAGCCACCTTTTTTGCCAGGCACCTGACGCTTGATAACAAAACCACCCGAATGTGGACTGGACAAACCCCTAAATGTATTTACGCTATTTGCCAGTGACCATGCATTTTATATTGCTAAATTAGGGGCCGAAGTGTGTGTGAGAGAGAATAAGAGTGAGTGAATGAGGGTATGATATTTTCTTAACAACCAACCAACAGCAGGATCTGCGTTCACATGCACTCTGTGGCGAGACAAGTTTTTCTTGCTTGTAAGTGGCATCCATTGGGGGACAAGAGGTATATTTTATATATAATAAATATATTTATATTATTTATTTATAATTTGAACATACTGTTTACATACATCATAATAAAATATTAAAAAATAATTATGGAAGTTTAAATTTAAATTTTACATTTTAAATTTTACATTTAAAAAATTGCTTAAATTGAAATTTAATTAAACCCTTTTAAAGCTATTGTTCATGCTAAACAATTAGTCACTATTTAAATTATAAAAATAATATAATTGGCACCTAAAATACTCTTGGCCCTGAATCTGATCAAACTGGTCTCAAACAGAAAAGAGGTTACACCATTTGACATTTCTATTTAAAAGCGAAATTTGCAGGCATTATTATGGACAACTACGTACACACTTCACCTTTATGTGAATATTCAAACACAGTTTTTACATTAAATTGAATATTTTATTATTATTATGATTTATCAACATTTTTAAAAGGTCATACCATTTGACATGTAACCTAAGCTTGCCTGTGGCCATGGCCCAAAAACACTATTATGTTACTTTAAGAGAATTGCTAACCTTGACTCATAGCAGTTGGGGTCTTGAAGGGTCCTTCTCTATGACATAATTTCCTGTCACATGATTCTCTGACATAATACTTACAAAATGGCTCCTTAAATGGTTGTGGTTGATGTGACAGACATGATTCCCCATATTAATTCAAACATTCAGAACAATGGGGTTTCATTACTTGTATTAAATATAGATAAGTTCTTGTGCAAGATCATGCCAGATTGTTTTAGAAGGGATTTTGGAGAGAATTTCACATTTTTTTCAGCAAGTGTAATTTTTTGGTTCATGTTTTTGTGGTTACACCGTGTTGACAATTTTACCCAAATTCAGTTAATACTCTTTCAAAATTAAATAAATCCAAAACTTTAAGATTAGGGTTTGATGAAAATTATATTTGAAAATAATTTGTCAAATTATTTTCAAATTTTAACAATTTTAAATGTATGTAACCCATATGTACACAAAAAAATGAGCGTCACGTCATTGACCCGACAAC
Organism: Alosa alosa; assembly: GCF_017589495.1. Classification (NCBI taxonomy): domain Eukaryota; kingdom Metazoa; phylum Chordata; class Actinopteri; order Clupeiformes; family Clupeidae; genus Alosa; species Alosa alosa. Next base: position 19,538,767 of record NC_063212.1, on the reverse strand, counting down.
AGCTTCTGGTTAGCCTTTTTGTGCCAGCTAAGGTTTATAGGCATGAAACATAATCCTAGCTATGGTGTTCTGCACAGTACAGTATGTCTTATTCATCAAAACAGAGAAATGACTTAAAATGAGCAGATAGCATGACCTTAACGTGAAACAGGACAATTCCACGCAAAACTGTCACATCCATAACGCCAACTAATTTTTCCAAATTGAAGCATGCTAACCTGTAAAAAAAAGAGCGTCTATATATTTTTATTTACCAATCAAGTATCCATACATTTTTAATACATTTTTATTTATGTCAACAATTATGCTTAGTTGGTAGGTGGAGAATCACTTTGTATCTACTTTGAAGGTGCAGTCAGGAATTTTTGTCATATACAGCAAACATCTTCTCACAACCGCTAGCTGCCATTCAGTGAGTATTCTGCACTGTAAAAAAAAAAAAAAAAAAAAAAAAAACGATTCTGTTGAAAACTGGAAACAAACAAAGTGGGGGCAGCCTGTCCCCCAAAACAAATACAAAATCCTGTGTGGAATTTCACTGGGAATAATGAAGGAAGGGGGGGAAGCACAAAAGCATCTGCTAATACATTTAAATATAAAAATAAACATAAACGCAAACAAACGCGACTTCCTGCACAATCCCTAACTGCACCTTTAAGTAGCTACAGTATATGCTTCATTTTAGTGTCTTTAAGTCCTTCAGCCAAAAAGTGATATCAGATGACATCCAAAGTGCCCTCTCAAGTCAATAGTGTGAGCAATGATGTGGAGCTTATGTCGCTGATCCTGGATTTAGTGCACATACTATAAGAACCTGTTTTCAGACATGAAGTTTTGCAAATGAAAAGAGTATCAACATCCAAAACAATCTTAATCTAACCCAGATCTAGCGCAGCTACGGTAAGAATGTGTTTTCAGACATGCCATTGTGCAAACTGATTCATCATTTTGAATCCCCCTATCTGGTACGATGGTGCACAATATCCCATTACTTCCAGGAGACCCAGCATAGCAGAGAGTCGGTTGGGATGAGTCCCCATATCCCCGGGAGGGCGTTTCTAGCTCTGGATGCTCTGTCCTCCATAACACAGCCATAATGCACAGGGTCCACGCAGGTTGTGTAAGGTGTTCTCCTTAAACATGTCACTGAGAGATACGAGGAGGGGAGAAATGTATAAAAAAAAAAAAAGAAAAAGAAAGGAAGAACAAGGAAGGAAGAAAGCTATATGGGAAACGAGAGAGCATCGTGTAATGGGGATTTGTGTCAGAGTTGACAGGTGTCGCAGGCTCAACTCAGCTGACAAGGAGCAAGCACCAGGGAAATATTTCACCTGTCAGAAAGTGGACGCGTCAAGTGGTACTGCTGTGCCTCATAGAAAGAAAGAGGAGAAAAAAAAAGATGGATTGAATTCCTCTCTCTCCAGAGAGTCCAATTTGAGCCCAGGATTCCCTAAGGGCACTTGACTGGCAGGGAGTCTTCTTCATACAACATGGCTGTTCCCATGGCGATTGTCAACCACTACTGTACATGCTCAAGTGTGCTCAAGACGATGGTTGAAAGTGTCACACTACATGTATGCTGAACTTTTGAAAATTCAACTTCTGTGAATAGATAGGGTAATAATAATAATAATAATAATAATAATAATAATAATAATAATAATAATAATAAAACAGTTCAATCCACAACTTTAGATGGATAATTGTACACTGATCAATTTTAAGTGTGTGTGTGTGTGTGTGTGTGTCAAGACGTGTTTGCTGTTAGATATTTTAATCATAATTTAATTGTTTATCATGTATAGTTATTTCAGACCTCCTAAATTAAACTCAGAGTCAAGAACCGCACTAGGTATGCTAAATTATGCATGGGAAAGAAACAGTCAATCAATCCAGAAAGTAAACATAGACTCAAGAACACACCGTGAGAACCAGGCTGCATTCTGCATTCTACTCAGAAATTACCTTCTGCACTTAAGCACTGATTGATATCCCCCTCCTTAATTATCGAGCATAAAGTTAAATTGAGCATTTAGTGAAGGGCAGTGTTTGCAGAGGCACTGAAATGAGCTGCATTTTGCTCAAATAACATATTGGCCATAACAAAGCAAGTGCATGTGTTTAGAATATCATGATAAATTAATAAATTGTGGGGTTTTAATTGTTTGCTTGTTAGATTGCTGGTTCATAGACTCGGCTCGGTTATTTTTATGTTGTAAAAGTTTTTATTTTACAGAATATTTTATGTTATGTTCAATGCTAAGACACTGCTATTTATATACCTACATAATTGTGCCAGTGCACAGTGTGAAAACTTGAACTGTCAGATAAAAACACACACATAAGCTTCAGTCTCTAATGTTCTAGTTGGTCAGATTTTGTTTGACAGGAAGTGAAGCAAATGAATAATTTTGCATGGAACACCACTATAAAACAGCTGGTTCAAAGTATTTTTTTTCAAAAATATGTGTAAGCACACACACAAATACACACCCTTTTTAACAGCCCCCAGACACTTCAGTCTTTTTGTGTGTATTTTCTTCATACTCGTTTGACGTCGTTTTGCAGCCACCAGAAGTAATTTCTCAGACTTCCTTTACTCCGGGCAGGTATTTCTCAAACTATAATAATAATAACAACAATCACTCGTAAAGAGCTAGTGGATGCAGAGTGTTGAATGTGAGAGAGTTCTGCTCCAACTGCAGCAGGGTGACCCAGTTTTCTGCAGCTTCCCAGGGCTCGGAGAAGAAGGGGTATAATGCCTAGTGTGTGGGGTAAGCATCTTAATGATTGGTAGGGAGCGAGGTATTCATGCAGTGGTACAGGATGTCCATGCGTGTGCGCTGTAGGTCATTGTCCTGTCTTCTCCTGTGGTTTGTCTCCTATCGATGTGCCACATGCAAGATGAAAATCTATCTGTGTTTTTAATGGGGATGAAATAAAATGTCCAGAAAAAAAAAACAAATAGCAGTAATGTTAGCACAATAAAAAGCCGCCTTGGTGTCCAGTTACTTAGCATATATATTTATAGATACATGCATACATACATACATATATACATACATGCATACATACATACATACATACATACATACGATTTTTAAAGGCCAGTTATTTCATGGATCCAGGATACTAGGCATCCTGATAAAGTTTCCTTGGCCTTTGGAATTAAAATAGCCCCACATACCCTACACCATACCTAGAGATTGGCATGGTGCTACAGTATTTCAGTTAGCCTATTAGCTGGTTTGATTTGCATTGAGCTCAATGAGCATAAAACCAGCTAATAGGCTAACTGAAATAATAATGTTTATGACACATTCATGACAGTCTTATATAGATACCTTCAAGTAAAGTGTAACCAAATAAGTAACACAGAATATGTGAAATTCATAAATAAATACAGGTAAACAAATAAACAATTATATTATATGTGGTTGAACAGATTCAGTTCACCTCAGTTCTTTGTTCCAGGCAGGCCTGCAGTGTGGCCCAGTGTACTGTTCTGACATAACTGAAAAAGAATCCTGAGGCCCATGCCAGCACCTATATTCCAATTCCGACATTTAAGTGCATTATTAAATGTAGACGCCTTGAGGAGGGCGAGTTGAGAGGGCCTCTAATGCGTCTGGAGCCGTTGAGCTGTGATCGCTCCAGACCGCTCAGAGGCAAATCCAGCTTAATTGTAACAGGGGGAGTCAGTCCTGACCCGTGAGCTCACTTGTAACACAGAGAAATGAGAATTTTTTTTTTTGAAAAGGAGAGAAGTGTCTTGGACAATGAGGGAGAGGGAGAACAGCCTGTCTGCCCATCTGACAATACCTAGATAATGTTGTCATTCAACACCAGGACACATGGAGAGGGTTTTTTTTTCAGTTAAACAAATGATGATGCAATGCTGAATATACTGATAAGAGATGGAATATGACTCCTTAACAAATAAGGGCTGAATCTGTCCAAGATTTGGATGGCCTGGGAATCTGTTTATCTTGCCGGATAAAAGTGACGGGTCTTTGGTTCTACCAGGCTGGACTGGTCATCCCAGGACACATGGTGGAGAGTCTCCTTGAATAAATCGAGGAATATACTTTAGAGATGGTCTAGACATCTCTGGGAGCATCAGGCCGAGTGAAATCAAAACAGAGACTAGCTATTAGGCGGGCAGTGCTTTCAAGCGAATGACCTTCCATTTGCCATGGCTATTTGCTTTGGTATGTGATAACCTTCCTCCTGCAGCGAAATAATTTGCTTATTGAGAATTGGAATATGATAGATCTTACAGAAATGTATGTTTAGGGTCATGCGAACTCTATCAAAGCTTTAACCATTAAAGTAACATTATAGAGTGATGGTCTATGGATACTTCGATGGAACAGGCACAGTTCACAGTGTGTACCACTACTCTCATGTTACTTACCAGACCTTTTGGGATACTAAACCACTCTATGAGCTACTGTTCTATGTTTTGTTTTTGACAGATCATAGGACAGAGTTTTTGACATAAAGCCCTGAACATAAAACCTTACGTCCTGTCAGGTTCCTGTGTTGAGACGATGAAATTTAATCTTGGGGGGGTGTGGACAGTCGCCCCTCTCCGAGACAAGGGACAGCAAAGGTCAAACAAATTGAGATTTAATCACTAGCACACATGGTATCCATCAAGTTAACGTTGATGGGTTACAACCTGATATTTCTATCGGATTTTCATCAGGTCTTGTCAATAGTCTGCTGGCTTTGTTGTGATCATTTCATTTCCTGACCTTTTGTCAAGAACATTTCAATTGTTTTATTTGATTTTGATTGTTGTCCTCAAGTGGAACTGTACTCAGTGTCTTTAGCGTTAACGGCCTGCCTTGTCTGATTCCCTACACAACAAAACAAATTATAGATGTTCCGTGAAGACAAAACAGATGTCATATGTCAGACAGACACAAAGACACATAACCAATAATTATTTTAATTTTAAACAAGAAATAATAAAAATATGTATATTCATTATTCACTAAGCAGTAGAGGTATCCATCCATTTGCTACTGTGCACAGGTTAACCCAAGAGCAAAACACAGCGCCAATCAATACGGGCTGTTGTACAACTGGAGGATGACCTTGCTGGCTTAACCCAAGCAATGAAGTGAGACGTAACAACATCAAAAAGAGGCAAACGAATTGAGAAGAGTAAGCGGGAGGATAAGGAGGATCCATTTACACACACTCAGCGAAGCATCCTCTGAAATTGCATCGTTTTCATATTTTCTTTCTTTCTTTGTGCTCTAAACATTAATAACGTCTCATCTTTCCGCAGGGGGTTTGAGTAGGGAAAGGGTAAAAAGGTAGAGATCAGACACTGTGGTTAGGGAGGGGCCTGAGAGACAGCTTGCATTGTACATCTTTAAATGTAAGGGAAAGCAATCCTTCAACCCTCACAAGTGATGCGTGTCCGACCGGCTACCTGCTTCTAGAAATGACTCCTTTGGGTTTGCAATGCTGTGTGTGTGTGTGTGTGTGTGTGTGTGTTTTGTGTTAGAACAGAATGTGAGTGTTTGTGTGTGTCTGTAAAAGTGTATTGGTGTATTTGTGTGGAAGTATGTTTTTACGAGTGTGTTTGTGTGTGTGTGTGTGTGTGTGTGTGTGTGTGTGTGCAAGTGTGTTTGTGTCTATGCAGTGTACAGTATGTGTATTTTTTTGGTCTCTCTCTGTGTGTAAATGTTTGTGGATGCTGTCTTTAAGACAGTCCAGGGAAATGTCTCAGCTTTCGTCTAAGTGTGTACATTTCAACGAGAATAGAAAAGAAAAGAGAGAGCAAAAGAGAGAAACAGAGAGAGCGGTAGAAAGAGAGAAACAGAGAGAGCGGTAGAAAGAGACTTTTCTAAAGAGGGCACCGCTGAAATAGATAGAGAAGGAGAAGGAGGCATCGAAAGAGGAAGTTAAAAATAAAATCCAAACCTGGCCAGCCCTCAGGGTGCCATGCTCAGAGAAACAATAAAAAAAAATAAACAGTCTTCTTCCAACTCATCTCTCACCAGACCCACACATGAATAAATATAGCCGACCAACCGCTCCTTTAAAACAAACACCCTGCTGACTAGTATAGACATATTATGCCGTAATGCCTCCAGTATTCACTGCTTTTAAAGACCACACACCACAATACTTACATAGAAGAAGTCCCCCCACACCGGTTATTCCCATAGGCCACAATAAATCTTTCGGTCCCTTCAGTCCCAACCTGACATCCATACAGGGCATTACATTTCATCTCTGGACCTTTGGCAGTCACTTGTTTTGTGAGGGAACAGGGTTATGTAGGTAAGGGATAGCAGTCGCCGACTTGTTCAGTTTGTTCTTTGGTCCTGACAGTGATTATCAGTGGGCAGTTAGCTTGTTTATAGTTGATTCCATTGTTGCAAATCCTGCTTCCAGACTACAGCCTGAATTACTATGGTTGTTATAGTTACCATTCAAATGAGCATTTAAATGGAACAGTGATTAAACAGTGTTTTTTTTTTTTATCAGATCTACTCCATGGGCGGATTATGAACCTTCGGGCCCCTGGGCCCAGATGTATTAAGGGCCCCCCACCAATTGTCGCATATGTGGGAGGGGGGGTTTGGGGGTAAACTGACTCTCGCCAGATGAATTTTGTTCCGCTTAGTTCCGCCTAGCTTCACTCACATCCATCTGGGACCTCTTCCGTTGAGAGTGATTTCTGCACCAGATTTTATGGTAAAGCCAATCAGGATGCAGGGCGGGAGTTTCATAGATGTGACGTAGCGTAGAAGCAACTGTGAGACTGTTCTCAGCGTCACGGGTTGGCTTTGATGTGAGTGGTTGAAGTAGCACGTCAATACATGACGGACAAGTGGCTTATCCAATCTTATGCAAGGATTTTTTATTAAGGCCCAGCCTTCTGAAGCACCACTCCAATTGATTGATCCCAGATGGATGAGTGGAGCTAGGCAGAACGAAATTCATCTGGCGAGAGTCAGGTTAGTTTGGGGGTCCTCCGCCAGAAAATGTTTAATTTGTTTAATGTGATTTCCTGTATTTTGGTGCATTTTGGGGATGGCCAATACTCAATCAGATTCATAGCCTACATCCCGATTTGTTGATATTGAGGCAATGATTTCATGCAAAGGCTTGGGCTTCAGGGCCCCCTGACCTCTTGGGCCCCTGGGCCTGGGCCCGGTAGCCCCGTGCAGTAATCCATCCCTGATCTACTCCATACGTGTCCTGTTACAGATAATTAATAGCCACCCTGCCAGGCAATCAGAAAATACTATTTCTTCTCTCTGGGTAATTATCATATTTAGTGATGGGTGGGACATGACTATCTGTTATAAAATCACATGTACTGTATAGATGGGAGAAAAACTCCATGAAGTCCATGGTAGTTAAATAGGAATGGGATCTAGTAAGCCTTAGATATGGAATAGAACTTCTCTGTGTTTAAAAAAAATTATAACATCAATGATAAGTATCATTAAATATTAAAATTGTCCAAAGCACATGCTCCACAAATAGACCTATACAGGGCTGAATGTTGCATGTTGTCTATCAAACCTCACATGTCATTCAAGTGTGTTCTGTTCTAGAATCTTTGCCTCATCCTATCAAAGTATGGCCACCTCCCTTTCTTCCTCTTCCTTCTGATCTATCAGTCTGTCTGCCACCCCGGCCGTCTGCAGCTCAGGGGAGTTCCCTTGGGAGTCTACCTCAGTGATCTCTCCCCCCACCACCCCCACCCCCATTCCATCACTACCTAGACTGACACATTAAGCCAGGTAATCTGATGCTGTGTAAGGCCAGAGCTGTACACAAAGTAGGCTATCATTTCTTTAATAATAAATAAATGCAAAGAATACTTTTTGCTCGGAATGAAGTCAGAGAGAAGGTTGCAAAGTAGAACTTGAATTTCGTCATAAAAGTGGACAGATAATCTCTCAATGTAAAGAACCAAAAGAACAGAAAAGAACAGTACGATAAAACTGAACACATTACATAAGCCAGCATCAATCTTACATCATTGTTTAAATTGTTTTTATCTGCATTGTTGTATTTTTCATGATATAAAACATCATGCTATTCATTCTGAAAGCAAATGTCCATATTTCCTTAAGAATGGATTACATTAAAAATGTAGAATAGAAAAGAATAGAAATTAATAAAATACAATCAATTAGTTCTGAATAAAATAATATAATAGAATGGAATCAATGAAATCCTATTCAAAGGTTGGGTAGATAATATCTGAAATGCTCTGACACCAAAACTAAAAATATCCATCATCTGTGGAAGCCACAGGGCCATTCTTTCTGACCCCTCTAAAGTGGCCGTTCCCTTTGCTGGACTGCTGCCCAATGTTTTATTTATTTATTTATTTATTTATTTATTTTATTCAAAGAAAATGATTCTCTATGCAAATGATAATCTCTTTGTTCTCCAGGCTTGACAGGGATGATGACACATGGTACTGTATTTGGACGAGAAGACCGAGTCTGTGTCATCATTCAGAGAAAGAGGAGACAATGGGAATTGCCTCAGACTGTGACAGTGACGACGACGATTATGTATCTCACAATTGTGCGTGATACGTGCAGAAAAAAGGGTTTTTATTTATTGAGTTAGTTATTTGTTTTTGTGTTTATTTTTTCTGTTGTCATTATTCCTACAGCTGGACTAGTGGTGCTCTAAAACAAACATTTTCCTGTGCAAGCTCTTCCAGCTGTCAGCATGGAGGAGTCTGTGCAAGCTGCTGTTGAACACTCCCAAGACCCAACTAGCAGACATACCTGCAGAAGCAGCCCAAATCCCCATGGAAGAGAATGAGACAGGCCATTCTGCACCCATCATCCACCATGACTGCTTGAAGCAGCTTGTTGAGTACCTTCGTCTACCAGTGAACATGTGTGCACAGATAAGGACCCAGTCAGGAATGTACACAATCGAACATCATGTTGAGGAGTGAATTATTTTCATGGTTCCTTCTAGAATTCTGCTGATTTCTGTATCGGTCATATGTGGTGAAACGGTCCTTGTTACAGTACTGTTCTCCACTTGTGCATTTGTGTAGATGTGTCACATGTTTGAAGGAGAGATATTGCAAGTCTTTCATCCTAACTGCTGTTAGACTGCACCACATGGGCTGCCCCAATAGATCACAATTACACTTTAGAATTCTTTTGAATCTTTTGTAAATTCCTGGATTCTGTTGAATGCCTTTAACTTTATAGGTAGTCTATTAATTTATTCTTTTAAATTATTCACTATTTACCTGTATTTATTTCCCAGTAATGTAGGACACACAGTTATTTATGTATCTTTCCCCACTTAAATCCTAGGTAGGGGGCAATGTGGGGCAACTGTGGCCTACTGGTTAGCGTTCGGACTTGTAACCGGCGGGTTGCGGTTCGAACCCTGACCAGTAGGCACGGCTGAAGTGCCCTTGAGCAAGGCACCTAACCCCTCACTGCTCCCCGAGCGCCGCTGTTGTTGCAGGCAGCTCACTGCGCTGGGATTAGTGTGTGCTTCACTTCACTGTGTGTTCACTGTGTGCTGACAAATGCAGAGACCAAATTTCCTTCACGGGATCAAAAAAAGTATATATACTTATACTATACAATGTGTAATGTTCAATGTTACTGAGCTGCTTTGGCTGGGCCATAGATTGTATCCAGTTTGAACTGGACAAACCCTGAAATTTGTTTAAGCTATTCGCCAGTGATCATGTGTTTTAGCTCGACAAAATATAGCCCAAGGTGTTGACTAAGTCTCTCGACAGTATATCATGGAAAAAGCTGGCCCACCGTTTATGTAAGGTTTTTACCTTTTCTCAACTGCTCTCTGAGGGCTCCATCTGATATACCCAGGTGTCTGCTGAGATGAGTTCAAGTGTGTGTGTGTGTGTGTGTGTGAGCAGCTCTGGACCGCCCTGCCATCCCCAGAGTCAAACACACTCACCTACAACTTCCTGACCAAATCATTCAGCTTATCTGAGCCACTTACTGTAACTGGGGTCTATTTCCTGAGAGCTGGGTACTTAAAGTATGTGGTCAAAATGATGTTCTCCCTGTTATAGCTGTATGCACCCCAGGTTGTCTAGTACTAACACCGCTTTGGTGTATTGCAGTTGTAAGTGACATGCAAACTTGACAAAATCTAGGGATACCGATCCAGTACACTGATTTCCTGTGTATTAGCAAAACTGTGTATAAACCGCAGGACAGTGTTTTAAGTAAAAAAAAAAAAATCATATTAATAGCATAATATCTGCCCCCATCTATTAACCTCAAAGCTGAAGAAATTTTCCAAAATCAATCAATCTATGAACCTCGGCTAATATTTGGGACATTATGGTACTGCAATTTGACCCATGGTGCTTGTAGCATGAAGTTTAAAAAAAAAAGCTTCAGCAATGGCATTTTCACCATCTCTCTTTGTGATATTTTTCCATTGTCCATCACCTTCAGTGATGACTGTCCATCTGGGGAAAAAGTTGTGTCGAAGATAGAACACTTTCTTTCTCAAGACTTTCTTTCTCGCAAGTCACAACTGTCTGTTGTCTATTCATGTACTCTAAAGAGTAGTCTAGTATATAGTTGCCGAACAGAAGTTGAAAATACACTGTAAAAAGTTTAACGTAAAATTTACAGCAGCAAATAACCAGCAAGTTGCTGTATTTCACTCTACAGTACACCTACTGTATATGAAATCTACGGAAGCGTATTAGGGCCACATGAAGAGAAAATATTTTTGAAAATTCTGAGATAAAAGTCAAAATTGTCCAGATAAAAGTCAAAATTTTCGAGAAACAAAGTCAGAAATATTTTCTGAGATTAAAGTCATAATTTCTGAGAAAAAAAGTCAAAATTTTAGAGATAAAAGTCAAAATCTTTGAGAAACAAAGTCAGAAATAATTTCTGAGATAAAAGTCAGAATTTCTGAGAAGAAAAGTCAAAATTTTCGAGATAAAAGTCAAAATCTTCGAGAAACAAAGTCATGATGAAATGATTTCTGACTTTGTTTCTTGAAAATTTTGACTTTTATCTCAATTTTTTTTACTTTTATCTCGAATATTTTGACTTTTTTACTCAGAAATTCTGACTTTAATCTCAGAAATTATTTCTGATTTTGTATTCGAAAATTTTGAATTTGATTCTCGAAAATTTTGACTTTTATCTCGAAATTTTCAAAAATATTTTCTCTTCATGTGGCCCTAATGCGCTTCCGTAGAAATCACAGTACCTATGCCTGATACTGTAAATGCAAATGTAATGTATACAGTATTGAATTGTCTACCGTATTTTTAATCACAGTACTTATGGATCATACTGTAACTTAGTACAGTAGTAATACCAGTGCTGTAATATTATATACAGTAATTTTGGGAAATTCATATCCTGCTTTATCTACAGCCAGGATAAATTTGACTAGGCCTAGGTATGGTTTAGGCTACACAAACTTGCATAAATAACCATTGACAACTTGTTATCAGTTTGAAAAGCAAGTACATTTATTCACTTTTTTCCGTTTAGAAATTCTCGTGTGCTGCATCCTAACATTAGACCAACGGTTGCAGTCAGCCTGATCCACCACCAGTAGCAGAGTGAAGCAGCACCTAGCAGAAATAGAAGAAAAAAAGATAAACAGTGTTAGATAACAATTTTCAACTGAAACTGAAGGCTACTTACAAGTGAAACTTTAGAATAATCATTTATATATATACTGTATGTTTATTGAGTTTACTGTCAAAATGCCAGGCTGAAGATGGTGTTAGCATAACTCAGTTTCGCAAGGTATATTTAGCTGCTAACGTTAGCCAGCTGGGTGAGCTCATTGATGATGTTTGCTTGCAGCAACACATAGATATATATACTGTCAGTATATATATCTATGGCAGCAACAGCCATTCGCGCTGTTCGTCCGAACAATGGTTAATGATAGTCAGATGTGACTTAAAGTTGACTTATATCAATATTGCTAAAGTTAGCCTATTAAACTCACAAAACCGTACATGATTACGATGAGTTAACGTTACATAAGTTAGCTGGTAGCAGCTAAACCTCCACGTTAACGTTAACCAGCAGCACATCATCTTCAGCCTAACATTGTGACAGTAACATACTAGGCCTAGCACTACTAGCGAATGTTTTATATAAATATATGAATATAATAAACTGTAACTTACTGAGAACTAAGGTAGGCCTATATAAATGAGACTGCCAAAACGTTAACGTAACATAAAACATTAACGTTAATGCCACCTTCACAGCAACAGCAACTATGATAGCTAGCCTAACGTTACTTACTTAGTTGATCCAACAAGCATGGATGAGTTTGTAAGTTAGACAGTACAACGTACATAGACTGTACACACGCCCGAATTTAATGTAGTACAATTTCACAATGAAACATTAACGTTACATAAATAAATGCTTGCTTACCATTAAGGTGGAGCTGCGAACTTGACAGAGTGCTGAACACCGTTGGTCTGACTGACTGAACTGTTGCTCAAAAATGATCTCCAGCCGCCGGACAGTTCAAACATCGTCACGCGGTGCACGTTTCAATCACCACGTCAAAAATTCCCAGTAAACCATGAATCCATGACTTTTCAATATCTTTTCAAAATGATGATTTGGATGGAAAATCAACATAATATCAATGTCACCTTGCTATCTGGGAGCTTAACTTTGTATTTATGTGCAGAAAGAAAACAGAAAACCCCAACTGATTTTCCGCCATGTTTTTTCAAAATTTTCAAAAAGCTGACAAGTGAGGGAGGAGTCAGATTTATTACTGTGTTATGATTCGCAGCAAATTTTTATTACTGTAGTTTGACCATTTTTGACCATATTTCATAGCGAAACTACAGCAACATACTGTATTCACAAATACAGTACACATTTTTCTCAAAAACAGCAGTGATGCTGTGAAAATCACAGAATCTTGTTACAGTGTACATTTCCCTCTTCATATACAGTAAACAACAAACTCACTAGAGTGTAAAATTGACAGCAGATTCATCAGTTGAATCCTCAACTGATAGCGACACACAACTTGTGTTGTTTCTAACACATCTCTATGTCCAGGTAGGGACAACACAGTTTCTAACACATTCATCTTAAGAGTGTCACTTCAAAAGAAAAAAAAAAATAGCATTGATCAGATGTCAGTTGACACCCTTGTTTAGGCTCTGCGAACCATCAAAGGATGAACACCAAAAAAGTGACTTACACAATAAAGAGGGTTACACAACATGATCGGAACAAAAAGTTTGGTGGGAGAAATAGGCTGCCGGACAAAAGTGAAGGACAAAATTGAAAGGAAAATGCTCTTGCAGACACTTCTTCACCACAGGGACAAGGCCACTTCAGGCTCAAACTTTGTTTGAGGTTGTTAAAGTCATGCTGCATCACTTAACACAAGGCAGGTCTCATACCCTCCCACTCCTCTGCTGGGTGTTTTGAAAAAAGACAAAAAAAAAAACATTCTCACTGCACCTTTTCTGGGCTGGGTGCCTACATCAAGCTCCAGGACCCCTGCCGATCCGCTGAAGATCAGACTGTGAGTCGACCGATTTAAAAACAATCTAAATGAGTGATGAAACAAAAGCCATGTTAAACTTTTCAATCTGAAAAAGAAAGACTGAATTTCTAACCTGGACAAGCCAGACTTGAATTCTTATCAGAATTTGTGTCTGGTAACATCGATTTGGTATGATTGTGGGGTGTGTTTCAACCTTGCCTGGAAGTCAGCCCGAATTTACGCCGTGCACTAAATTTGAGGATGTTGAATGCCTTAACTGGCATTTCCTGTTCGTCTTTTTAAACTTGTTCTGCTGTCAATATCCAAAATAGATTATTTAGGGGCATGGTAAATTCGGCTGGCTTCCAGGCTCCTGAAATTTCAGCAAAAATTTCACTTTTGTTGCCTTGCAATGCCATTTTGTTAATTTTACCAGAAATAAGTAGTACTATTAGCTTTACCATGAGGCTTAGTTTGTTGCTGATGAAATATTTTAGTATTTAGTGACTGAAATTTGCCTGTTCTTTTAATGATGTATAATTCCATACATAGTGACTTGAAAAGACGTCTTTATATACTGAGTGAGTGAATGAATGAATTAGTGACTGAGTGGATGACTGAATGTACTGAACACACCTTATGGACAGACCGACTCAAGTACTCAGAGGAATTCCCGCAATCCTCACATTCTGCAGGACTTGACTCAAGGACTAGTCTGGGCATGAACTGGCTTGGCCATGGTTGTTCCATGTCTTGGTCCCCCCCCCCCCTCTGATGTAAGCCTCTCCTCCAGGTTTAATCAGGTTAGCTGAATGAAGTTGAAATAGAAAAGTAGACCTCCAAATCCTCTGTCGGCCATCAGAGGCTATTGAGAGGTTATAATCAAATCAAACATGAAGCTTGAGGTAGCAGGAGATGTGGGGAGTGTTGTGAATCTGAAACAGAGGGAGAGAGAGAGAGAGAGAGAGAGAGAGAGAGAGAGAAAAAGAGAGAGAGATGGTGAAAGATGGAGAGAAAGAGGTTTAAGAGATGGGGAAAGTGACAAAGAGAGGTATACAAATGGAGAGAGACACATAAACAGAGATGAGATGGGAGAGAGACAAACCAACAGAGATAGGTAGAGAAATTTAGAGACAGATTGAGAGAGAGAGACAGAGAGAGAGAGAGAGAGAGGCAGAAAGCACTCAAGTGTCCAAGCACGCTGAGGTAAGGTTGTGTTCAGGCGTATCGGATCACCAGTTCTCAGTACCGCCTCTATTGATTTCAACAGGCCTCGTGTGAAAAGAGAATCTGTTTAATTATTCCACTGTACAGGCCCTGCTAAAGCTCACTTCATCCTTTGTTGAGGCCGGCCTCGTTTTCAGTGAGTGGTTCAACCAGCAGTCAAGGCTCCGCCAAGGCTTCTGCCCCACATGATTTAGCCACACCATTTCAGTCGAACAAAATGGAAGAGAAAGAGAATGAGAGGGAGAGAGAGAGAGAGAGAGGGAGAAATGAAACACTGACTTAATTAAGCCCGGCTGGTCGACACATCTCCAGTTGTCACTCAAAGCAGTGAATCCTTTTCAACGGAGACACTGGGGCACTGTGTAGACTGAGGTTTCAGTGGGAAGAGAGCGAAAAAAAACAAACAAACAGACGTGATAGTGGAGTTAAGACTGAGCTTACATGCAGTCCCATTGTGGCTTTGAAGCAGAAAATGTGCGTGTTTTGCCGATTAACATGGTTCATTGAAGGTTTCTCTTAATTTGCGCCCAGCACTGCCCTTGATTTATAATTACCTATTACCACTAACTGCCTCGGTCGGTTCATTGATACAGAGTTCTGGGTGAGTTCATTAGTGTGGAGACCACTTAGCTCACTATAGAAAATGTTGGAATCCTCTTCAAACATAAATAATATACAATACAATACAAAGGTGGACTATAATTCATAAGTGTCTCACTAAGCATTTTGGAAAATAAAATGGTACTGATTTTGAAATACATCACATTTGATTTCAGGTTCATTAGGATCAGCAGATCTACAGGATGTTAACTAGTTCTACAGGATGTTAACTAGTTCTACAGGATGTTAACTAGTGACATTGTTTTTTTTTTTTTTCTTCTCTGCATCTTGCCCCATCAGATGAGTCACATAATTGAGAGGGTTGTTGTTCATTTGATGGTTACAGAATGTTGTTTTTAGGTAACTGTTCTGTCTACTTTTTCCTGGGTGAGGTTTTAGTGGGGGGATTTGGAGGGTTTCAATCTGAAGAGTTCCCACTACCATCACTGGCATCCCTGTCTTTGTTAGCAGGCACCACATACAGTAGCTGACTGATTGAAGGCACTGGCCGTCTGAGTGAACCCTCCCAAATGGAGCCGCTCCTTAGCGCTGTAGCTGACTGACCGACCCCTTCTCCAAGTACTCAAACGCTGACAGGGCTAACACACCCTGGGTATTTAATGCCCATCCATTGGTACATCCATTTTCCTGGAGAGAGACCGAGAGAGAGAGAGAGTGATGGAGGTAGAGAGAGAGAGAGAGAGAGAGAGAGAGAGAGAGAGAGAGAACCTGCCATGTTCAGATTAGAGCGCCAATGAAAAGCATGAAAACACGCACATGTAACATGCTTCTGGGGATGGTATCTGTTACACAACCCAAGCCACTCTTGAACACAGCAATACCCCACCTCCCCCAATACACACACACACACATTTGTGCAGATGTGCTATAGCAGACCTATAGCCATTCTCTAAATACAGCAGCACCCCCAGACACACACACCAAAAAAAAGCCCTCTCACATCAACACACATATACACACACACACACACACACACCCAACTGCATGCACCAGTGGGAAGCATGGACAGACTTGTGAGGGATGTTGTCATGCCTCGGGGGAGTCTAGCGGTTACACAACTCATGCCGCTATTGAACATGGCTGTCCCTCTACCCACATACTGTACATGTCAAGGAGGCACTCTCCATTCACAAGCACAAGCATGACCAACAATTCAGATCAACTTTCACTTTTTTACTCCTGGGCTACACATGAATGTACATCTGAAAGAGAGCCTCAGAAAATAAATAAATAAATAAATAAATAAATAAACAAACAAACAAGATGGATCTATTTTGTTATTGTTTGCGGCACATATGCACTGCTCTCATGTCTTGTGTAGCCATTTCCACTGACTAAAGTGGAAGCTAACTGTTGCTGTATAACGCTCAATGAAATAATGGAATACACTGTAGTTGTGAAGGAGTGCACTTGACAGTATTGCACTAATACTGATGCATTGTGGGACATGTGTTGTCTTGTGAATGGTGGGTAGATGCAAAGAAAAGCTAAGGAACCTACTTGACTACATCATTTTTCTATCCTCTCAATGGGAAACTGATTACTCTGTCAAGGGCCATTGATTCACACACCTGTACTGTAGATATCACACAGTTTACGCTTTATTGTCTTTACAGTGTGTTGCACATCTATATGTCTTCTCTGCTGATCAACATACTGCTATATGCTACTACCCATTGTTCATTGTTCAGAATTTCAAATGTTGGCAACATTTATTGAATTGATATAATTGATTTAATTGACTTAAATAAGTCAAATTTGATACAGATATTTGAGTTACTGGTACTCAAATCAAATATTTGTTTTAGCTTAAATTATTTAAGTAAATGAATAAATAAATGAAAATCAGGTGGTTAGTTTCCTCAAATAGTTCTAAATTTCCCTCGGGATGAATAAATCTATCTATCTATCTATATATCTATCTATCTATCTATCTACATGTAGTTTGAGTTAAGTTGACTGTTCGGGTTGCAACCATCCAATCAGGAAACGGTCATTTCTATCCAGCAACAGTGCTCAAAATGTCTCCTTTGTGTCACTATTTTCAGGAGCAATGTCTGCCTGCCTGTCTGTCTGTCTGTTTCCCTACCCTGCTCTCATGCACACTAATGTAGATGTAAGATACTTCCAGAGGGGAGCCTGTTTTATTGACTTTCATCTGGAGTGTCTGTCTGTGCCTGGTTTTTGCCAGCTTTCCAACTGTGAGACGACACATGGGGTTAAATTTTCTTGTCAAGCCAAGGATACGTTCAGATTGATGTTTGCTTCTTTCCTTTAGTCAACTTGTGGAATTTGTGGGGAATGCGTATTGGTGCACTTAACCCTCCGAATAAATAAAAGACACACACATGCACACACATACACACACACACACACACACACACAATCACATGTACAGTCTCTCTCTCTTTCATTAATACACCGAGACAAATACAGTCCATATCCATACACAAATGTGGTACATATATAAAAATAGTGAATATATCAACAGGCTATTTATTCTGTTTATTTAGCCATCCCGTATCAAGCCAGAAGACATACATCAACCCAATCAAATGCACTCATTATTGTCACTGTCTCTCCTTTGAGTGATGTGCTGTCCTTCATTGGCTTCATTAGCCCAACTGCAGATATGTTTCTCTCCCTCTATTCTATCTATCTCTCGTTCTCTCTCATGTTCCCCCTTTCTCTCTCTCTTTCGCTTTCTTTCATTCTCTCATTTTTTTTTGTCTCTCTCTCACACACACACACACAGACACAAACACACACTCATACAAAGGCAAGCAATGTAAACACACACACACTCTCTCTCACTCACTCACACACACACACACGCACACAACACACACACACACACACAATCTCTCTCCATTTCACAGGTCACAGCCAAATGAATTCCATGAGCACATTTGTTAAATAGCAGTGATAACAGTGGTTGAGGGAGGAGGAGATCATATCTGCATTATCTGTGCAGAGTCATTTGAATTCCTTAATGGGGCTCTTCACACGACAGCGTGCATTACAATTACACCTAGGGTGACGGCAGACATATTTCATGCAAACTGACTGAACCGGCTAAATGCTTTTTCAGTTGATGAACAAGAACGAACAAGAAAACCAGCATGTAATAAAAGCAGAAAACAATTCATTACTGAACGCTTTTATACAATGAACATTAGGAAAGGATTTTTTCTTCCCTTCCTATATAGGATGTGAAATATGTATATTTTAGGACATGAATCTATTGCAAATGTCCATTACTCTGTGCTTACCACAGCTCGTATCTGGCATGTACTTGAATGAAATAATGTTCGTTAGATATGACATATGACTTATTACAATGTAACTATTGTGTTTAACACAGAATGTTCCTATACACTGAATAATATTATGTTCCAGCAAAGAGACCGGGTTGGCTGTACTTGCATACAGTATGCTGACTTTGATATACTCTCACTGTATATACACATACACAGACACACCCCACACCCCCTCTCAAAATTAAAAAAATTCAAAAGATGCTTTATTGGCATGACAAACTTGTATTGCCAAAGCAATTGGTACATGTTAAAGGTAAAACAAAAGGTATACAGGTAATACAAAGGTAATTACAGAGACAAAACTGTAACACTTTATTTTAATGTGTCACTGTTACAGTGTACCTACCTAATTAGGTACAGTGGTACAACCTGTGTAACAACATGTACTATCAGGTACTATCATTGTACTTGCATTATGTATTTGTGGGTACCTACATATAGTTGTTACATTGTAATACTGAGTGCTTTTACAAAACTTTGCCAATTTGCCTACATTTTTGGGGGCAGGGGAAAGTGCCAGTGGGCATGTGCAATTGGGATAGCTTTAGCTGATCATAGTAGCACTCACACACTTTACTTGTTCTCAAATTTAAGTGGCCATTGCTTGGGTTCTCGTAGCTAGTGGGCAGGGCTCAATGTATTAAGGTGACCACTGTGTGGTGTGATTAGAGTTTGTGTGTACTAACAAAGCACTTTATGGTTAATGCAGTGTAGCCCTGGTTGCTGTCTTTGGTGTGCTGAATCCTTTTGGAGCCTTGTGCTCATGATGAACTAAATGTGGATTTCTTGTCAACATTGAGTACTGTGGTCCAGCCCAATATTTAGTGTAAATCCCTCATATGAATGCTTGTATACGAGAACTCATGTATGTGTCCATGATGTACTACTATCATTAATGTTGTTCCTGTATGAAGCACCTATTTTAATAACTCTGAAGACCATACATAAATTATGTCGACATTGCTTTTGCTACATCAGCCTCCAATTGTTTCATTCACTTGAATAATACTAGCGTGGGGTACATCATTAGTCTACAGTACTAGTTGGGTCTCTCATCCCAGTCCAATAAATGGGAGTGGCGTAGTCAGACCACATTGCGGTATAATACAACCAGGTTTTAACTCCCAACGGCCACACATACACAATCTGGCAGACTAAAAAAATGAATGGATCAATGATTTTTGAAAAACAGGAGTGTTGACAGGTATGATTTAATCGTTCTTTTCCGATGAGTGGATATATTCCTAATTCAGCTCTGCATTCATTGTTTGTAGTGTGTCGGTGGACTTATGTTTTTGCAAAACTCAACATGCAGAGTCGCAATTGGATGTTTGTCCCATTTATCTGATTCTTGATTTGCAAGTGGACCCCACACCTCATCTCTCTCTATCTAGTGCTCTCTCTGAACCAGACGCCCTTCACATTATTGTTTTGCTCTTCCAATCTCTGTCCAGCACTTATTTCGTGGACAGAATGACTTTTGTGTGACGAAATACATATATTCATTACGAAACCATGTTTCATCTTAACGCCTTTTGTCCACGGAATGCACAAATTGGTTTGCATTGTGTCCACGAAACACTAAGAGAGCACATCATTTCGTGGACGAAATTGACTGGTGGCCTTTTCCTTTCGTGGATATAATGCTGAATGCAGTATTCACTGTCGTAGACGAAATGTTTGGTCAAAAGTAATTCTGTCTACGTAAATACGGAATGCACCTACACGCATCATTCTGTGCATCCTATTTCAATTTCGTCCACAGAATTATTGTGTGGTGTTACAGAAGGCATTCCGTTCACGCAATAGTAACTTAACAACTTACGAAATGCATTCAGTGACATATACTTTCATTCTGTGGACGAAATGCATAATAGAATCACGTACAATACATTTCGTGAGTCAGCAGTTTACGAAATGAATTATGTGTCAGGATAATTTTATTACGTGGACGAAATGCATAACAGAATCACAAAATCAGCTTTGTGACCTGCTACAATGCATTTTGTGAGTCAGCAGTTTACGGAATGAATTATGTGTCACGATAATTGTATTACGTGGACGAAATGCATAACAGAATCACAAAATCAGCTTTGTAACCTGCTAAAATACATTTCGTGATTCAGCAGTTTGCGGAATCAATTAGCCAGTGGGTCCCATTTAGAAGTGGCACTCGCGCCTCCCGTTATTCACAGAGCTGCGTGAAATGTATTGCAACTTTTCGCCACGAGGTGGCAGCTTCAGTCCGCTGTAGCATTGCCGGTAAACGGGACAGCTGGCTGCATTCAGAGGCTTTGCAACGGCAGTGTGATTGGCAATCCGCAAACTGGTGCCAGGCCGTGCTGGACCTAGCCTAGGTCTGCGAAAAGCAACTGCATAGGCTATCTCTGAATTATCTATGGTCTATGATCTTCAAACTATGAGCCTCTTCGACGAGTAGATTGCTGGTCCACTGGACCACGAATTTAGGCTAGATTAGGTCTATGCCCGGTGCTTCTGTCTGTTAATTTTGCGGCACAACTGCTGAAACCGTGGACCGAAAGAAAAAGAAACTAAATGTTTCCCTGATCAATGCATAGGCCTCCTTCTTAATTCATCAAATATAGAGACATAACATTAGCCTAGGTGGTAGTGGTAGGCTGTGAGTGCAGGTGGTAGTGGTAGGCTGTGAGTGCTCATTCAAAGTCTATGCGTGTCTGTGCAAGTGAAACTGACAAACTCGTGGGCTAAGCAACGATATTTAAAACAATGAATGAAGTGGATTCCTGTAATGTTCATGAAAACAGTATAGCGATTGAATAGCCTAATAAATCGCGACTTGTAGGCCTAACAGTAGGCCTAGTTTATCGTCTCGCTGGAGTGCGCGCATAATAGGCCTAATCGCTATGCCTACTTGCCCGTCCAAATAAAGGGCTTTCCTTTGTTTCAAGGAGCTCTGACTAACGGGAGGCGCAATTGAAGTGGCCACTTCTAAATGGTAGCCTAGGCTACCCACTGGCTAATTCATTCCGCAAACTGCTGACTCACAAAATGTATTTTAGCAGGTCACAAAACTGATTTTGTGATTCTGTTATGCATTTCGTCCACGTAATGAAATTATCCTGACACATACAGTAATTCATTCCGTAAACTGCTGACTCACGAAATGTATTGCATCAGGTCACAAAACTGATTTCGTGATTCTGTTATGCATTTCGTCCACGTAATGAAATTATCGTGACACATAATTAATTTCGTAAACTGCTGACTCACGAAATGTATTGTACGTGATTCTATTATGCATTTCGTCCACAGAATGAAAGTATATGTCACTGAATGCATTTCGTAAGTTGTTAAGTTACTATTGCGTGAACGGAATGCCTTCTGTAACACCACACAATAATTCTGTGGACGAAATTGAAATAGGATGCACAGAATGATGCGTGTAGGTGCATTCCGTATTTACGTAGACAGAATTACTTTTGACCAAACATTTAGTCTACGACAGTGAATACTGCATTCAGCATTATATCCACGAAAGGAAAAGGCCACCAGTCAATTTCGTCCACAAAATGATGTGCTCTCTTCAGTGTTTCGTGGACACAATGCAAACCAATTTATGCATTCCGTGGACAAAAGGCGTTACGATGTAACATGGTTTCGTAATGAATATATGTATTTCATCACACGAAAGTCATTCTGTCCACAAAATAAGGCATGTTACATTTGGCGCCCCATACTACAGCACACACGTTCATTCTCCACTCACTCTTCTCATTTATCCTCTCTCTCTTATCTCTCTCTCTCTCTCTTATCTTTCTCTCTCTCTTGCTCTATACCTCTCTGTCCATCCACCCTCTTTCATTGTTCCTAGAACTCGATCAGAGACGGTTGATAAAGCGAGACGATTCATAAGAGGGTAAATTCTGGCACGTTGTGATGTGGGGTTCAAAGCTGTCACGCCCATTTAGGAGTCTAGCGGGAGGTCCAGTGTCTATGTATTCCTATGGGAGAAATGAACATTTTCACAGAATATGACCAATCCCTTAGCCCTACATTCAGCGATGTAAGTTTTGAACCCAATTTCTAGAAGCCACATGTCTCTCTAACACTCTGACATTGAAATTGTTTTTTCCAACGAAACAAATAAAGACAAAAATAGCTTTGTTCTTGATCTGTCACTGTCTCCTCAAAGCTCTGGTGCACAGCCACCTGTTCTCAGAGGCTCTAGACACAGAGATAGTTGATAAACTAACCTAACATATTTTTTGCTAGAACTAGTAGACTACACAAAGTTGCTGAACATATGTTATTTCAGGTTTGTTTGCAACAATATATAAGTTTAACCAAAGTTCTTAGCTGCTAGCTGGCTAGCGAACATTCACTTTCCATTTACTGTGCTAACGTTAGCTAGCTAGCTCGGTTAACGGGGGAAATGAAATTATTCATTTCGTGTCATTTCGTGTCATTTCATTGGCATCACACACAAACAATGACTGTAAAATAGTATACAAAATTATATGTATATGTTATTATTGCTTATTCAGAGAAAAGTTTATGTTTTGACACGCCTATTTAGGAGTCCGGAACTAGTGCCATTTCGTTCCATTGGTGAATCGTCTTATGATTCATCTTAGTTAACTATAGAATCTTTGACTCGATATTTCCACAATCCCACTCTACTGAATCTATTCTCATTCTCGTCTTTCCTGCATGCTGTCCGCTTTTCCCTATTCCTGCTCCTCTCTCTCTTTCTCTCTCTCTCTCTCTCCCCCCCCCTGTTTCCTGCCCTGCTCCACTACCATTTGCTCAAGTGGCGATGCTCCACACAATTAAGCTGGCTTTCTAGCGGGCCAGTCGTGGACTGACATTTTTGTCTTCCCGTTCAGCAACCCCTTTCTTCCCAAAGGGATCTATTAAGTTATGGCATTCTGGGAAATAGAGAGACACAGAGAGAGAGAGAGAGAGAGAGAGAGAGAGAGAGAAAGTTGGTGAGAGAAAGAGAGAAATAGAGGCTGGGTGAAATACCAAAAGGAGGACAGAGAGAGAGATGGACGGAGAGAAAGAGAGGGATAAACAAAGAGAGAGAGAGAGAGAAAGAGAGAGAAGAGGTCAGAAAGTGGATTAGGTGATCAATACCAGGGGGACACATTAACAGAGAGGCACTCACACTCCGATGGGAGTCTATGGCAGAGGGGGTGGGTATCTGGAGTAGTCACAGCCACCCATGCCATCGATCCTGAACCTTCAGACCACACCGCTTAGGGACTGCAAGGCTGCATGCCCACACATGAATGTGTGTGTGAGTGTGTGTTAGGGTTGGGCACCGAAACACGGTTCTAAAATGGCACCGGTGCCGAAGCAAACGGTAGTAACTGCATCGAATAACAACGTGGATTTCGGTGCCTCATTTCGGTGCTTAATAAATAGGGTTTTTTTTTTTTTTTTATACGAGGCATCACTGCATGTCATGCGCCATCTCTAACGTCTTGCTCTGATAGCAACACATCCATATACAGTTAGCTAACATAAGCACTGTATAAACCAGAGGGGTGCACCACATAGGCGAGTGGACAGTGTTTGACAGCTTGCGTGAGCCCAAGTAGCTTACTTTAAAGCGATATCGCGAGCTCCTGTCAAAATCTAGCAGTGGGCCTAACTACACACAAGCAAAAGGCTATGAAACAACATCAACAGTAGCCTATATGTTACAAAATATCCTTGCTAATGCGCTAACTGGCATTTATTTGAAATGTTATCAGCAAAGTTGTAAGGTGAAAACTGTATTTCACGGTGTGTTCTAAACAACATAATGGCATGATATTAATCTTTCATGTGCAGGAGGCCCATATAGCATCACAATGAATTTGAAGATCATGTTAAAAGTTAGCTGGCAAAAACATAAATATATGTAGGTATACCTGATGTCACTGAGCTGTCAAAGAGGCTACGAAACCATCTCCGTATGTTATCGCTAATTAAACTCAGCTGACTGGTGTTAGCGCATAGCCATAGTTGCTGTTAAAATGCCTACTAGGCTAGCGCTGGGAATCTAAACACCGACATGTAGCCTAACATGTTCAAAACTATTGCGTGTTATGGGTTAAGACATGACATTTCTTAAAGCATCTGGGAACACACTGAATTAACTGGAAAGTAGAGTCCCTGTTAGATTAGCTTGCTTGCAAATGCCGTTGTCCATGACCTGGCAGTTTTATGGAAAGCGGTTTTAACATACCTTATGGCAAACCGCCTACACTGGATAAACTAGAAAGCAGAGCTTTAGCCTACTATTGTGTGTGCATGCATGGAAAGCTGTTATAACATTTAAATGTATTATTCGTAGGAGCAATGAGATATTGATAGTAAATTGAATATAACAGTTCAATTTTATGTTCAAATTTGTCTTATCAATAATAAAAAAAAGCAATTCATGCTTTATACCATTTTAATTTAAAACATTTTAAAAACAAAGTACCGGTTCAGGCACCGTTTCGGCACCGGCACCGTTTTAAAAGTATCGATTTAGCACCGGTATCGGATAAAAACCCAAACAACACCCAACCCTAGTGTGTGTGTAGTGTGTGTGTGTGTGTGTGTGTTTGTGTGTGAGGCACTTTCTAGGGAATAAGGGCTATGGGAAGATCTCATTTTCTCTCTTGTTCCATTTATTATTTGACTGTGTCTGCTGGACGATAAGTAGGAATTTGTTTCGATACTACCAGCAGTATGCATTTATACGGGGACTATTAAACTGACAACAACGATGTAAAACTGAACGTTGCAATTTAAAGTTAAACATTTTGTTATGAACTCATTGATCCAAATAAATGTGAAAATGGAAGTGGTGTTCACATGTCTAGTGGCAATACGAAAAGTGATGAAGTGCAGGAATTTGTTTAGATCCTACAGTACCAACTGACAACAAGGGTGTAAAAATGAGTGTTGTTGTTCACAGTTCTACCTTTATGAACTTATTGATCCAAATAAATGTGAAAATGGAAGTGGTGTTCACATATGTCTAGTGGCAATATTGCCATGTTGTCTTTACTTGTTTCTTCATGGTGTGTGCAAGGTGTTTGTGTGTGAGGCACTTTTTTTATGGAATTATGCTATGGTAGGATCTCTTTTTCTCTCTCACCAAGAGCAGGAATTTGTGATGATACGCTAGTAGTATATAGTTATATGGGGACTCACACGAACACACACACAGACAAATTCCTGTGACCAAAAATGACAAATATGTAGTAACAAGTATAACAGGTAACAAGGAATAAATTAATACAGTGAAGCACATACCTATTCAATGCAAATCCTGATGCCTCCCATGTGACATTTCCATCCCATAATTACATTCCTCTGGAGAGTGTAGCTGGCTGGGCAGCAGGCCATTGATGAAAGCCTTACACCAGCACAGAGAAAGATTAACACACTACAAGGCTGGGGCTGACACTAGGGCATATATAGAACCGATAAAGGAGCTTAACCATATAGTTTTATATATTTGGTGCAAACCACATTGAATACTTCACATATTTATCTCACTGTTGATGTCTATCTATCACCACATGCACAAGTTAGAGAGGGGGATAGAGAGAGAGAGAGAAGTGAAGAAGGAGAAGATGTTTGTGGAGAAGGAATGTGTGTGGTGGAGCTTAACCATAGTTATTTAATAAAGTTGGAGAAAAACTGGATTGAATACTTCACATATTTATCTCCCTGTAGTGATGTCTATCACCACATAGACAAGTTAGAGAGAGAGAATGAGAAGAGGTCTGGGTAGTGGTGGAGATTGAAGGTGCGGAACACAATATGAAGGGTGGCTGGTTCACTGGCTGCTTGTTCTAAACAGTGAGGTTCTCTTTCTTCATTTCTACTGACAAGTCACAAGACAACTGTGTGTGTGTGTGTGTGTGTGTTGGGGGATGTACGTGTTAATGGGTTTTGTTTTTTGTTTGTGTTTGTGTGTGAGAGAGAGAGAGAGAGAAAGAAAAGAGAGAGAGATTGGACATTTTCATGTTTCATTTCACACCACATGTTCAACGGATATACAATTATGGACTTATCTGAAGATCACTGGTAAGTTCCAGCAACGACAGATAGTCTGGTCAATCGCTCGAGATCCGATAGTTTCATGCTGCATTAATAAATGACAATTATGACAGCTTTGTTAATAATAGCACCTGTTCCATTACAGCACTGTAAAGATAAATCTTGTCTAAAGTCCCACATTATTGTAGATTCTGACATTTACCTGGATTGGTTATTGTGTAAGGATTATTTGAGCATGTAGTCACCATTCACAGGGTTTATAATTGACAACAACAACAAGGCATTACAATCCTTTTACACTTTGATGGTTGATATAGCTTGAATAAGTAGAAGAAGAAAAAGAAGAAAAAGAAGAAGAAGAAGAACGCACCTGTCTATTCTGATTAAGCGGTGGCTTTTCCTGGTTGTTTGTTCAGAATGCGGAGCGGAGCAAGTAGTCTCCTAATTAGCGAGGCCTTTCTCCCAAAACTCAATAGATCTCCATAAGTGCAGAGATGCTAAGCGGTCCATTAGCTCAAATGGCTTTTACCAAAACAAGCCTTGCAATATCTTTCTTTCTTACTTTCTTAATGGGCCTCCTCTGATTTTTGTCTTTTTCTAACCTTATTTTTGCATTATCATTGTCACGCACACTCAAGTCTATCTCAGATAAATATTTGTGTGCTTATTGTCTGCTTTAGCATGTGGGCCTAATTAGCACCAAGCCTTGTCTGCCAGCATCCACCCAGTAAGGAAGAAGCCTTTTACATCAACATCATAAGACTATAACATTGAGGTAAATATGACATATAAATGCCTTAGAAGATGACTTGTCTAGCCATAAGCTATCATTAGTACTAGGGTACTAGTACTCGCGTAGTATCTCGATGATTTAGCAATATAGTGTTACCATTGTTGCTAATTTGCACATCAGCTTTGAGGCTGTTGGATGGTCAAGTCAGTTTATAAGCTTTTGGTACAGGCTTGATGGTATGACAGTCTCACAGAGAACACAATGAGCCTCTGAACCACCATGTTTAGGCCTATCCTTTGGCACTCTTGTGTGAAATACATGTAGCTATAGTCTCTTGTTACACTTAGGACTTAGGCCTATGGAGATCACAAAACAGTTATTATTTATAAATTCATGAGAATTATAATTATAGTTATAAATGTTATACATGTGATTGCCACTATTAGTGCACCTACACATGGCACAGTTCAAGAACACACATACACCTCAAAATCCCACACTGACACAATATTGACTTTAAACACTAGGTGAAATGATATACATGTACATGCACATGCAAAGTGCCTATTGCAAAAATATTCAATCAAATTACTGAGTATGAGAGCTATCAATGTACCATAGAAATAGTGCTGGAAATATGATATTGCTATATGGAAATATAACATGCATATAAACTAACTTGCTTAATATAAACTAACAATTTAGCAAAATGATTGGGGTTAGCTCAAATAATTGCTGTTGGGCGCTTATGTTATAAAGTGAGTCAGGCCTGGTTAGATTGTGATACATACTTCACATGCTCATCTCACCATGCAGGTGGGTTGCGTCCCCTGGGTCTCACTAGGCAGAGGCTCTCCAGTCTGACTGGGGAATTACACCCAGGGCCTCTGTGCTGTTCTATTGGGAGCCGGAATCAGAGCAACAACAGTCATTAAGGATCTGGAAAAGCTGTTCAGGAGTTTATGTACTGTATGTGTGTATGTATGTGCAAATGCAGCAAGATGCCATCTTTAGCTGACACAAGTGTTTATCCATGTTACTTTAGTCTGTATACGGGACCAGTTGTTCAGAGAGACTGTCTCTGTGTGTGTGTGTGTGTATGTGTGAGGTTCACATCCTGCTTTCTTGTGTGTGTATGTGTGTGTGAGTGTGTGTCAAGTTCATCTCCTGCTTCCTTGCTTCTACAGTTAGATTAAGTATTTGCACTGCAGGGCACTGTGTTTTTTTTTTTATTATTTGTATTTTTTTTGTCAATTGTGATAAAATATCCATG
This sequence comes from Alosa alosa, assembly GCF_017589495.1. Taxonomy (NCBI): domain Eukaryota; kingdom Metazoa; phylum Chordata; class Actinopteri; order Clupeiformes; family Clupeidae; genus Alosa; species Alosa alosa. The sequence continues at coordinate 19,510,038 of NC_063212.1, read as the reverse complement.
GTGTTGTTTTTCCCAAAAAGGCTTCTGGCCTGGTGATTATGTGAAATTAGATATCTATAATTTAGTTCACACTTCAGAAAATGGCAAGAGGAGTCAACAAGTGGATGTGTGTCTGTGAGCTAGAGAGCAAGTATGTGTGTGTGTGTGTGTGTGTGTGTGTGTGTGTGTGTGTGTATATGTGTATGTCTGGCTTATGTGTGTTTGTGTGCGTGCATGTCTGGTGTGTGTGTGTGTGTGTGTGTGCAGTGGTTTGATTTTTCCCCCCAGGCCTTCATTACTTGACCCAAATCTATCTGACCAGAATTATTTTGTTGTGTGCATAGATGACTCAGTTAAACTATCTGCTCATCACATGTTTCGCCCTCAGTAGAAAGACTTAATCAAGCTCAGCTTGTTAGGCTAAAAGCTTCAGGTGCTTGATATCAGTGTATCAGTTGTATCTTATTGACCCAGCAAGCGGTTCAATTAGACTCCCACTCCCACTCTATTGACACGTTTATCTGAGAGTAGAAAGAAGGAAAAAAAAAGAACAGCTCGAGAAGACTATTTTTCTCAGGTTTTAAATTGCCTGCAAGCCACATCCATGCTTTGTGATCACAGCTACTTGAACTTATTGAATTTTTTTTTGGCTCCGATATAGCTCGAGGGTTCTTTGACACACCCACCAACCAATAAGAACAGTGTATTACGTGAGGGAAACTTGCCTTCAAGGCATCTCTTGGAGGACATAAGAAAATATAAAAATGAGATCTGCAGTGATTACACTAGACGTTAACAGATTGCTGAGAAGGGGAAAGAAAAGACAAAAAAAAAAAAAATATAAAAGGAAAACAAACAGCCAACGTCAAGGACACACAGCTTGGGATTCCTGACAAATGTGTGCGATAAATGTCGATAAATGTGCAATAAATGATAAACAAATGCTCGCCGCTATGACGCTGATTGAAAAGATCAGCTTGGTGAGGCCCGAGCTTTCTAGTTTAAAGATAAAGACAAGCTGGGAAATGGAAAAACACATATCATGTCAGATTGCAGATAGCGTCCCAAGAATGATTGTTAGTGCTGGCAGAGCAACAGCAGAAGCAGCATCAGTGTCTGTAGGCATGTAAAGCATCATCTACACGCTCACAGCAGTGTCTGTAGGCATGTAAAGCATCACCTATACACGCTCACAGCTGTGACGGTTGGCCGCCAGCTGGGACCACCATGTGTGTCTGTGATGTGTTTGTGAGCTAGAGCAAGTGTGTGTGTGTGTGTGTGTGTTCATGTCTGCATGTCTTGCTTATGTGGGTTTGTGTGCATGCATCTGCGTCTGGTGCATGTGTGTGCGCTTGCATGTCTGGTGTGGGTGTGTGTGTGTGTGTGAGAGAATTTTGTTTTTTTTCTCTGAATGGGTGCTTAACGAGACTCGAGACTCCAGGATGTTCATCTCTGAAATGATACTGTGTGGGGGGTACGGGTGAGATACACCTCGAAGGGATCAATATTAAGGCAATCATGAAGTGTTTTCGAGGTGCTGTGCGTCTGACCTTGACGGGACGGACGCGAGCACCCTGGTGCAGAGAGAAAATATATCTCTCTCCCCGTGACTGGTGTCGGTCGGAGTGATTTTTTATGTACACGCCGTTTCACTGTCATCGCCAAGGATGGGTAGAAAGGGGAGTCAAAGAGACCCAAACAAAGATGGATGGGTATTGGTTTTTCTGAATTTAACTCACACACACTCCACACACACTCTCACGGGGTCTCGGGTCTTAGCTGGGTTAGGGTCGTCATGTCCACCCTGAAAGGGTTCGATCCATTCGAGACCCGTTAAGTCACTCATAAATTCATCCATGCATTTGTGAGTCACATTGGCACTGTGTTATGGGTTGTTGTGAATCTAATAGCGGGACGTCACCGCGGTAACAAGGGCACCCAATGAGCGGAGAGTACCGATAGATGGATGGAGCATCATTTTATCAATCATGCTTTACAGGATATAGACCATTTAACAGGCCCAAGGTTATCTTTAATGAAACAAAACATGTTTGTCAGCCAAGACAAGCCAGCCATGAAGGGAAAAAAAAACAATCTTTGTAAAAAAAAAAGAAGATTTTTTCCCCCCCCGATTGATTCTGGCGTATCTCTCCATAACCACTTGAGGTACATAAACACACAAAAGATGCCATTCAAATTTCTCTACTAAGTAATCTATTATATTCCATTCAAGTGTGTCATCATTACGTCAATGTTATTCTCCTCCGCTCTGTTTACCACACGAGTCTTGTTGTGTTGAAAAGCTTTTATCTCAAAGAATCCTCCCACTTTCATGACTGGCAAATGGCACCGATTCATTATGCACCAAACACGTGAGACATAAGGAAGTCTTAAAACATCACTCCCAGCGCAGAGTCTGCAAAAAGCTGTCCCTGTGAAGAAGTTGTGATTTGGTGAGAGGCAATTTAGCTTTCAACACAAACTGACGTCTAACGTCTCCTCACAAGTTCCTGAAAGGCCCCAGCCCAGGGTGGTGACTGACATTGGAGCAGAATTAGCTATATGCCAGGCTCTTCCTGGAAGGCTCTCAGACAGCCCACATATTTCCGGTGTAGCGTCTATGTTGTATCAGCTATTATTACACGGCTCTTCATAATGCTGAAGTATGCTCCATTCACTTGAATGGGCCTTTCCAACGTTCGGTGGTCTGCTAATTCTCAATAACAGACTGTTGCTAAGTATAACAGACCGCTGTCAAGGAAAATGGGTTTTGTGCTTCTATTTCACGTCTTTCATATCACTCCGCAACTACTGGAACTTCATTCAAAAGTGAAAAACAGACGGTTGATCAGCTGTGTTCTAAAGAATGTTTGATTCAAGTTCAGCGTGTGTTGTAGCGAACTATTTGTTTCTCAGCAAAAGCCACGATGAATGGTAACAAATAGGCTATAGGCTATGTAGGCTAAATAGTCATATTGTGGGGAGTTTATTGTTTCATTTTGGCAAGTAGCCGTGTAATAAGCAGGATAATGTATAGAACACCGGTCATTATTGGGAAAATAAGTCCCTTTAGGGCGGAACAAGACCCCTCCACTGCGCATCGGGGTCCGGTTCGCCCTGTTGGGACCTATTTCCCGATAATGACAGGCGTTCTGTACATTATCCCTTACTTGATTAACCCTTAAAGGTGTGGGTTTTTGAACATTCTAACATAAGATTCCGTTCCGCAACAATTCTAAAAGGTTCTATGTTGACAATTCTAAAATTCTATGTTGAATACAATGAACCCAGAGCCTTATAGATCGATCTAGGGCTCTGAATGAACCCAGATATTCGTTAGAACATTAATTTTACAACATTCCCATCACACTGGTAGCCTGGTAAACCAGACCCTGGAATCTTTCAGATTAAGGGTCTGGCCACGAGTAATGAAAATGGCCCAATTCGAGGGGCGGCACCAAGCATGCATTTGAAACTCTCACTGCACGCAGTTGGATAACGCTACGACCAATCACAACAATTCATCAGTGTCAGTCATCAGTGTAGCTCGCCTTTGTCCCGCCTACACCGATTTGATTGGTCCCTCTCGCTCGAGAGATAGAAGAAATTTGGATCATTGCTCAATTCAAACAATTCAAATTGTGCTCTCGCGAGAACTCTGGATTTCCAGGGTATCACACTGGTGTGACGGTATACCTTTAAGGGTAGTGTTCCTGTTTACATGGATGTGGTTGGGTGTTGCACTTAGTGAATGAGCATGTTGAGATGCTGAAGGATTTGTTTGTGTGTCAAATTTAAATAAAGAGTTATTCAGTACTGTACAGTATGTGAGTCAACATGAAAGGAGCAAAATATAAAAGGAGATGCTGTTACACTAATGCTCTACTGAGAATATACTGTATTAGCTGTGGCATGTAGTCCATTGGCTTAAGGCCCAAATCAGGGACAGATGCAATCCAGCATCAGATTTTTAGTGAGAGGCCACAAGTGGTCAGCCGAGATACATCACAGTTTAAATAAAATTCAAGGTGTACAGCCAGAGACGTTGCTGACCACTTGTGTTTAGATTTCACGGTCACATTCATTAGAGCGCCCATTTCCTGGGACGCATCAGATCACATTAATATTTATACCACTAAAGATAAGTGGTCAAATGTGTCCACTTTGGCTAGTCATTTCAGTGATCGGATCACAATGTGTCTTGGTTATTGTTTACACTTGTATTTAGAACTGACCACTTGTGATTGGACAACCAAAGATGCATTTTAAAAACAAAATGTGCTCAGGGTCTCTGACAGCTCATGGCTACTATGCAGTACTAATCCACACTTTTGACAATATTACTTGAATCAATGCACTCTGTCAGGTGTAATTTGATGCATCTGTCATCTTCACGTTTTGAACTACAGTACAAGTAGTCTATGTTTTTGACATGAGAGGTTCTTTCCTTGGTATTGATGTATTTTCCTGCGGATCCAAACACAGCTGTGGCAGTGCATACTTTTGCGAACTGAAGAGAATTCATAGAAGAAGAGGAGAATTCATAGAAGAGGAGGAGAATTCATAGAAGAGGAGTATTTAGAAGTTGTTGTCAAAACAGCCTGAGAGCAGGGGTGTAGTGGTGAAATAAGAGGTGAGTAATAAACTATGAATTATGTGATCTCAGTGAGGTGGACTGCGCCATGTGGTATTGGATTTTTTTACCCAGGTAAAAAAAAAAACTATTAAAAGTATACTTTTTTGAAAGTGTACTAAGTACAGTTTGTACTTTTTTCGTCAAATCCAAGTGTAATTAAGTGTATTGAATTATGTATTAAGTTCAACTTAATACCAGCTTGACTATACTTTGAGTGTAATTAGTGTGCTAAAATGGAACAACTTTTTTCAAACTTTAAGTGTTCTTAAGTACATTATACAAAGAGATTTTATGAGCATTCGGAACACAGTCGCAGTACAATTTTGTAACATCCCAAGTGTATTGGAAATGTATTTAAAAGGCATTACAGTATAACTAATAATAGTGTAGTAGTGTATTTTGAATACACTCTTATCATCCTCATTTCTATTCATTTGGCATGCTTCTGTAATATTTTAAATTAACTTCAAATGTACTTCCTGACTACAATAAGTGCCTTGAAAGTTTGCAGTTATGTTAATAAAAGTATAGTCTTAAGATACTTTAAGCATTATAAAGGCATGCAATTTAAGTATAATATTAGTGTGATTTAAAATTGTACTATTAGTACTCTCCTACCTATTCTGTTACATGACAAATTACACTTTGATTATGAGAAAAACATTTTATTGACATGAATGAAAACAAAACATAATATTCATCCATAACAAAAGTAAAAAAAAATTCTGAAAGTTATGGATCTCTTGAGCATATCTTTTCAAGTTGGATGTGGTAACGCGATAAAACATGCATTTGGGCGTATTATATTATTTCACATGCATAGATTTTTCGAGTGGCTGTTTGGAGCGCTGGTCAGATTCCTCTTCCATTGCAGGATTTTCTTCCATGCTTGGGGAGCAGTTTCCTCTGAGTGCGCACACGCAGAGAGAATTTGCGCGCACGCATTTAATATATACATGTGTGAAATAATATATAATATAATACACCCGAATGCATGTTTTATGTGCTTTTTGCCACTATTGTGTCGCGATACTCTACAGCCTCATTGGTAGACCATCAATTCAAAATGCAGATTTCATGAAAAACAAAAGTTGTTTACCCTCCTAGGTGAGAGAATTTGCCCTCTAAGCTTGAAATTGTTTACTGGACACCCAGCCTACAAGCCAACAACTTAACAGTCTAACATGGCTAAATTTGTAATGCATGATCATTTATTGCTTATTTGTTTGCAAAGTCTTCTGGCCCAGAAAGAAAACCATGGTGGTTACGGATCATGGCTGAGAAGGAAAGGTACAGCTGGTAGAGTTGTGCAGTGAGTGAACTTCCCTCCCAACACTGAGATGTGGTGGCAAAAGCTGTGGTAGCTAGCTTCCTTACTAGCACACCATCTTCCAGTCCAAGATGCATAAAGTTTTCGGTGGCAACCCGGGGCTGGACAGCAGTCAAATGCATTGACCTTGGTATTAGAGAATTTGCCTCTGTTGTCTGTGAGCAGAAAGAAGATGGACAACATTTTACAAGATAAACAATATTTTACACAGAAATCCATTGGCAATGATGAGATTAATACAGATTATCTGTACCTATTTGACATTTACTTTTTATGGGTCAAATTGGTATTGACACCATCTGTTTGCCATCCTGGTATGGGTAGACCTGGTCAGGTAGTCTAAAGCGTTGTGCACCTTGGCACCGATATGAGTGCAACCACCCTGTTTTCTGCATTTGATTACCTTAGATTCCTTTGTTTCCAATACAACCCTATTATCATTTTCGGGTCAAATGGCATTTTAAATGGGAGTCGTAGGGGCATGTATCAAAATAGTTCTGCCCCTATGACTCCCATTCAAAATGGCATTTGACCCAGAAACGACAATACAGTCAAGCTTAATGGTGGCGCTTCTGACTTAATTATGCCTTCAAACGAAAGTTTGACTCAGGTACATTCACAAAAAGACCCTAGGTTGCATTTTGGCTTGAGTTATGCTTTAAGAGTAATTTACTGCTGATTATTTGAGGCGTTCAGACATCTCGGTTTCAAAACTGTCCAGGAACACCTGTAAAAACATAGTTAGGCTACAGATTAAAACTAGGTAAATTACAAACACTACCATGAAATGAACTTGAATGCTCTGTCAAACACGAATAATTAAAAAAATCTAAATCTATCGCATAAACCAAGGCATAATATCAATCATGTAGCCTAAGATTCATAGCACTAACTTAGTAGAACACCAGGTTTAATTCCCCCTCTAATATCAGTGGTGGAAAAAAAACTTTCTACTTCATAAAATGCATGTAATTTGTCCTGTAGACTCATTTTAAAAGATGTCTCCACGATTAAAGAAAAAAACAGCTACAATGTCATTAGCATGCCTAATGAATGTAAAGTGTGACTAGCCTAGCACCATCCTCCTTTCTGTGAGGTAGCCTACACCACACATAATATTAAAGAACATTGGTGAACTTTAGGCAAACGTTGCTTAATAAAGAACACACTTTCTTCCATCATAGTTTGTCTAACGTTAGTGCTAATAACGCTTGTCAATAATCCCACAAACACAAAGCAGGCTAATGAAGTTTTTCTTCTTTGATAGGGATCTGGGTCGGCGTGTATGACGTTAACGTTAGCTAAATTAGCTAACGTGATCTGGCATTGCTAGCTTGTACTAGCAAGGATAAAAACAAACTCTTGAAAGATTGCTAAGCCATTAATTGAACTTCTCCAAAGACTACCGAAGGTCATAAAGAGTAAGCTACATCAGAATCATTTAACAATATGCTTTGGGACTCACCTGCTAACGAATAACTTTGCACTTTAGATCCAACTGGCTTCAGCCCTTGTTATCTCATATGAAGAGTCCTTCTGTTATCTCATATGAAGAGTCCTTCTGGACCAACGTCTCTGGCATGACTAGAATTTATGGTATCTTTAATTTGGACAAACCTGTAACCTTATACGGACCGTAAATGTATGCATTTTCTGGTCTCTACAGTCCATCTGTCTTGCAAATAAAGTTACAAGCATAGACTGTATAAAATAAAGTTAATGTTTGCTCACACCACGTTTTGCTCAAAAGGTGCACAGATCCGCCCACTTCATTTCAAATTCAAACAGCCATGTTATTGGTCAACTGGACTGCCTATACATTTAACTGTGTTGCCTATAAATTTAACAAAATGCCACATTCATCCTCTCACAACCTCTACTACATCACAAACGTATAGGCTACTACCTTACTAAGACACAAAATTAACAAAAGAAAAAATATTATTTGATGACCAAAACTGATAGATCAGTGTGTCTAGGCTAGGTTGTTGCACATTGCCATCCATGCGGCTGACATATCAGGCCTAAAGGCTACACACATTAGTATTTTATTAAAGGTGAGATGACTATGAAACTATACAAACAATGTATTAGGCCTACCAAAAAATATACTTTCCATAAGTACACTATATTACAACTCTAAGTATTAGCAATGTAATACACTTAAACTAAATAAACTTCTTTACCATTTAAAATACACTAACAACAAAGTACACTTTTAAAAGTACATTAGAAAAAAACTTTGAATATTGCACAATACATATTTTTAATTTTAGTACACTGAAGTTGAACTTAATAACATCTACTTTGAAGTATACTTTCTAAAAGTACACATTAAACATACTTTACATAAAGTACAAAAAGTGTAAGCATACTTGCTTTATACTTCATATACTTTAATCATATTTCTAACACACTAAAGTATACTACTTTTTTACCTGGGTAAAAAGGCGTTCAGAACATTTTTGATGATGGTGGAGGTTATTGTCCAATGTTTATAACAATACCAGTGTTATTAAATGGTTACTTGAGTGTTGATGAGTGTACATATTGTAACGTTTGAAGGTTTCAGGATGCCAAGCGTTGTTCAATGCAAGCTTTATTGTGAGTACGAGGGCAGGGACTCAGACACAGAACACAATGCAAACAGGGCACGTCAAGTAGACACACACACTACACACACAGGGGAGGACGCAGCCCCCCACACAAAAAGGATCACACACGAGGGAGAACTAAAAGGGGAACATGTTACAATAAAGACGCTAACTTTACACTTATAACTTGGGAGAAATAACGACATAAACCCCAAATGTTCACCCCCGTATCCCAGCATGCCCTGCGTGGGAGAACGCTACACAATGTCTTGTGCGCCGACGTTACATAGCTCCCCCAGCAAGCCATTGCCGTCCTCGGCAATGCCCACGAGGTAGCCACATGCTAACGTCGGCGGGCGTCGCCCGCCACTCAGTTCAGTGCGACAGTACCGCCAACTCACGTGGGGTGCGCAAGCGGGGCTCACTCCAACGGGCGCCACGCTGCTAGCAATCCAGTACGGGCGTGCTAGCAGCCACGTGGCCGTCCCCGCTCGTCACCAGCTCCCTCTCAGCAGCCGCCCTCAGGCTGCACTTTCCGCGGCGTGTCACGCGGCACTCCTCCTCTCCTGACAGGGCCCTAGGTGGCCTTTTCAACCGTCGACACTGTACCAAGCACCGGGGTTCGAGGGGGGTCAGATGAAGCTGCACCAACGCCACTCCGCTCCGTCGTTTCACCGACCAGGACAGACAGGCACCGACTCCGCAGCAACCGGACCGCGCTGAGCTCTCCCGCTGCAGCTACCGTCTTCGGCGTCCCTCCTCGTGTTGCCTCCTCGCAGAGCCGTCCTGCTCTGCTCTCGGCCCATTCCACTCCCTCGCGGCCTCAGTGAAGGCACGACCCCCGAGATGGTCATGCTATCGAACTCCACACAACAAACTTTTTTTTTTTTTTTTTTTTTTTTTTTAAATGGCGCCGGCCAACAGGCCAACTAGAACTGGCGCTTACACAGCACGGTGCCTCTCACACACACCCAAAAGTCACAACCCACACACAAACAGTCACACACTAGAGGGCCCCCACCCTCTTCCCCACCCAAAAGTCCATGCACTGCTCCCGGCTCCAAAATGGCGTGAACCAGGCGCGGCTGCCGAGGCTCCCGCTCCGCCTCGCCGCCTCCAACTCACCGGCGGCGAACGGGCCCCGTCTCTCGCCGACCAACAGCCGGGCTGTCGAGGAGGGCCGGAGGTGAGCCGCCAACTCACGCCGTCGCTCCCCCGGCGGGGGCAGCCGCTCCGGCCCCTCCCCGACTGGCGTAGTTGGTCTCACGGCTCCTGCACTCCCGCCGTCACTGTCGCTCCCGCTGCCGCCGAGTTCCTTCACGAACTCCTCCAGGCCCGACTCGAACTCTTCATCCTCCTCCGGCAGCACTAGCGGACGGCTCTCTTCTTCCGTGCAGAGGTCCCCCGGCGAATCCTGCGCCGCGCGAAGCCACGCTTTAATGAGGCGCACCTCGCCTCCTCTCCCTCCTCTGGCGAGCCTTTGTGTGAGGTTTGGGAGCCCTGACAAGGGCTGGCAGGAGCTCAATTACCCCCTGCCCCGGGGTCAGGTCGCCTGCCCCCAGGAAAATTCCCAGGGCAGGGGCAGCTCCGCCACACGTTCCCACGTCCGAGGCCTCCATTGCTTTCACTTCTGACACAACTGTAACGTTTGAAGGTTTCAGGACGCCAAGCGTTGTTCAATGCAAGCTTTATTGTGAGTACGAGGGCAGGGACTCAGACACAGAACACAATGCAAACAGGGCACGTCAAGTAGACACACACACTACACACACAGGGGGGGGGCAGGCCCCACACAAAAAGGATCACACACGAGGGAGAACTAAAAGGGGAACATGTTACAATAAAGACGCTAACTTTACACTTATAACTTTGGAGAAATAACGACATAAACCCCAAATGTTCACCCCCGTATCCCAGCATGCCCTGCGTGGGAGAACGCTACGCAATGTCTTTTGCGCCGACGTTACAATATTGTAAATGTGGATACTACAGTGTGACTTGTTAATGTTAAAAGTTGCAATTGGTGAATAAACTTTTTTGAGAGGTGGATAAACTCTTTAATAAGAGGTGGATAAACTAAACTCTATTTCTGACATTTCAGAGGTGGATAAACTGTGTTTACTTGCGTTTAGCCTTCAATACATCCCTGCCTGTGAGATATAATAAAAGAGGAAGTCCCTGAAGAAAAAAAGTGGTTGCTTAAAGGTGCACTTTCACCATGTTTACTGGCTTACTAAAGGGCTTTAGAAGGATGATTTATTTGTCTTTTTATTTATTTATCATTTCAGACTGTGGGGAACACAATACAGTTACTATACCAATAATCAGCACCACAGGTGGTGGTGATAAGTGGCACTGCAAAACAGCTAGCCCTGCGCTAGCTAGTTTGCATGCTAGCTTTAAAGGATATCTGGGCAACACAGGGCACACGTTCTGTTAATATTTCCAGGTCATTTGTAAATGTTTACACTGAAAAAACTCATAGGACCTTTTAAAGAAACTTATAATTGTAGTTTTTGTTAAAGATATGTCTCTTGTTGCCTGTATATAGCTCCTGGAGAAGTTTAAGAAGAAACGGTAAATATGCAGCTAAAATAGACTAATATTACACTCATTTCTGTGGCTAAAAACATGTCCATGTCCAAAAAGATCATACATTTGCGCAGGCCGATTGTGGACAGCGGAGTTTGAAAGTTTGCCTCTATGCAGTAGCAAAATACATGTAAAAGTGGAAACATCATATGAAACATTACAGTATTACAATACAGTAACTAATAGTTATAACATTAACTATTACATAAAAAAAAAAACAATGGAGGATATAGCATTTTGGAACCAAACTCTTCATATATATATACAGTTAACAAAATTATTCATACCCCTGGCAAATATTGATTCAATGTTGATTTTCTCTTTATCGATATGTTTGTTCTGACTGAAAATGACCACATGTTAAAAGGTTGTAAGACAATGTGGTAGAAACATGGAATCAAAAAAAGAAGCATTTTCATCTTTTTACATTTTTTATGAGAAATGGCGTGTCCAAAATTAATCATACCCTTTTTAAATAATCAATGGAAACATCTTTATTTGCATTCACAGCTCTCAAAATGGTTCTTATAATACCTACCAAGCCTCTCCATGTCTCCAAAATGATTCTAGACTGTATCTTTTTAACAGCAATCTGGGTTTTAAGTCAAGAGCGATTACTTGCCATCCCTCTGGCCTTGTGCTCACTTTTTTGATGGATTGAGGTGTGGACTATGGCTGGGCTACTCTATAATGTTGCTATTGTTCTCGGTTAACCATTTCTTGCCTTGTTTAGCTGTATGTTTTGGATCATTGTGTGCTTCAATGGTCCAATGCCACCTATTGGGGCAGGTCTCTCGGCAGAGAATTATGTATGACACCCAGCTGTTTTGAGTTGCAGTTACAAAACCCAATTACATTAAAAAATATATATATATATATTTGAGAAGTAAGCAAATTGTACCCGACAGAATACAGAATTCTAGGACAGAGCACTGGTTTTGTTTACCCATAGCAACAGTTGCTATGCGCCCCTGGTTGAAATGTATGAGAACATTGCAGACACAACCAGGTAAAAATAGGCAAAGTAGGCTCCTATTAGCCATTGCAAATTGAAATACCATTGACAATTATAACATATCCCACCTAAATTAAGGCATGGTTTAAGCCCACAACAAATATGCAATCCTGTGTCATTTTAATGTAGCCCGAAATTATATATATATTTCAGTCAAGTCAAGTCAAGGTAGCGATTCAGACAAGGGTTTCTGCCCCACGAAAATGTGTGGTCACCGGTCAATGATTAACAGCAAATGAGCCGCACACTACTGCAAAATACACATTTGTAGCACAAAATCAATTGCCTGAAACCATAGTTTTCAGCGCAGGCAAACCGCTGGATGGCCCTTCCGTCAAAATACAAAGATGAGGGATTTGCATTCAAATCTATCGGATGACCCTCTACTACGGTGTCAAGCGACGAAGAGGGGGTACCCTCAAGGACGTCAACTGGAGGACGTCAGGGCTAAATGACCAAACGGCAGTATGTGACGACTAGGGGTGAGACTGTGTTGCAATGTATATATAAAGGTTCCTGACACCTGGTCTAAAGTGTCCTGCCTTTCTAAAGTGAAACCTTGCAGACACCACCAACTTAAGGTGAATTGGAGGTTGGTTGGAAATATTGCATTAGAAGGTTCTTGTTATCCTGTTAAAATAGCAACAACCCAAATTACTTCAGAATATTTAATAGGGTTATGAAATATTTTGTGGCTCCCATTTTCTTTATAAGCCCGCAAAAGCTTCAAAGCTTCTGCTAAGCACTTATGATCATTTCAAGTACTAGAGCCAGTTCTGAAACAATGAGGTCATTTCTTTTAAAGGAATTTCTGGATGAAATCACAGCACTGCCTTTCAACTTGAAATAGAAAATCTATCAGAATCAGTGAGCATATTAAAATGCATATCAGTCTTACCATAGTGTTTAATCATGTATATGTTACACACTGATGATCTGCTAATAGACCCTTCTCTTTTCTTCTGTGCATGGCGTATTCCAGTCTGACAGTTAGCCTAGATTTGCATTTTTCACTGGCAGTGGGTTACACCAATTAGCCTATACCTGTAGCTTTTAGCTATATTCTTGCTGTATGCTAACTTCCAGTAAATTCCAGTAAAATGCAAAATTTCTTCAGCTATGAGGTTAATACAGGGGGGCAGTTAATATGGTATTAATATGTTTTTTTTTCTTTTACTTGCTAATACACAGGAAATTACTGCATGCTAAGCCAGGCTAGCGGAGTGTTATTGCACACACAGAGAACAGAAAGGTACATATCCGCTTATCTTACTCTGAAGTAGATGGTAAATAAGCCAATTTCCCCAAAAGTTGACATGTACCCTTTTAATAAACCATGAGGTAACAGTGACAAACTGTCATCAGTATGGTTTAGTGTTATATGTGTGAGATTCTTGTTGATTATTTCTCTAGAGAGAACTGGGTTCAAGCTTGGGTTGTGTGGCTGTTTGCTGCTCTTATACATGACACATTACATGTTGTTGCAGCCTATGATAGCAGGCAGTGTGATGTTGATGGTTAGAAATGTGCAATTAGAGGCCCATGGTTGCTGGTGTACTCTTAGTGTGTGTGTGTGTCATTTCATTTCATTTATTTATTTATAAGGACAACACACATTAATTTAGCCTAGACGCACCCTAGCGTGGGCTAGTCTAGCAACTCTCCGTTAGCTTGCAAGCTGGAAAAATTAAGCTTCAATAAGGCCAATCACATCATTTATAGAGTCGGTAGGCGGGCTTAACATAATGATTGATGGCAGAGTTGCAACGGTTCGGCGTGAATTCCCTGCTACTTGAAAACAAAGAAGATGGATGTTTCTGTTGTCGAACAGCGTGACACAAGTTAAGCTTTTTTTAAGTTGGCAAAAGTTTGAACTAGCCAACTAGCTCCGCTGGTGGGAAAACGCATGGGGCTCATGAGTTGTAGCGCTATCCTATTGCGTGCAGAGGGAATTTGAAAGACAACCAATTATCCCGCACCTCGGACTGAGCACTGCTAACAGTGAGTCCCCAGACCCTACATTTTAATGTGGGTCTGACTCGTAACATTAACATTTCTGCAAAATGTGCCCGTGTTAGCCAGCTGGCTAATTTTCAACTGTAAGCAACGGCAATTCTGCGCTATGAAGCACATTATTTTCAAATAAAATTCTGCTGCGCAGAGCAAAGCGCTCACTCCTGAACTTTTACCGTGGCGTGCTCTAAATGGGAGCGTACCTATGTTCCCAGGTCCTATGTTCCCCGGGTCCTATGTTCCCCGCTTTGTATGAGACCGGGGAACATAGGACCCTTTTTTAAAACCCTAACCATAACCCTAACCCCGAGTGTGGTGGGATGTACTGTATAACTTCATATCTGACTGTTCTAGAACTTCTTATCTAATTGTTCTAGAACTTCTAATCTGATTGGGTAAAGTGAGAAGCTCTTACAGAGAAGCATACAGTAGGTGACTAAAATCACTGGTCCTAAGGGGGACTACACAGTCCCCTCTTAGGACAGATCTTGTAGCTCTACTGTTGGAGTTGTTTTGAAGAGTGTACATGAGTGTGTGTGTGTGTGTGTTTGTGTGTGTGCTCCTAGTGAGCTTACTGCTCCTAGTGTGTGTGTTTTTGTATAACCTAACACTAGCCTACCCCCGGATGAGTTAAATGCAGAGGAAAAAAACTTCCTGTATGACAAATAAAGTAACTTAACTCAACTCAACTTTCATTTTATGTGACTTGTTTGCTGAAACGTTGTTCTTCAGCTGAATTTCTACTTACCATAACATGGCATTCTGACGTTAGCAAAAAAAAAAAGTCGACATTTGATCCTCGTCTGAAGTGTGTGGGCTTTTGTTCAGGTGTGGAGACACCCAGCAGGGTGGGGCTGGTTCTGTTCACTCTGCATGGCTGATGTGACCTGAATCATTGCGTCTGGCTGCAACTCAGAGGCAAAGCTATGCTGCTGAGAACACCTCAGCACAATGACGCACAAAACTTTCACACAGGAAAAGGCAAGGCATTACACCCAACCGTCACACACAAGGCTGGGTTTTTATAATTACACTCAGCCCTTGATCATGAGTGCATAATACTTGTAACACACAAAAACACACACAAACAGAAAGAGAGAGAGAGAGATGTGGAGAGAGAGAAAGAGAGAGAGAGAAAGATGCCACACATACAGTAACCCTTTGATATCTGGATATGATACATTGAGGATATGCACTGCTTTAAGAGATGTGGGGATATGCTGTACCTAAACTATGAAACAACTGTATACTAATATATTACATATTTGACATATATGGGGGGTTTTATTTGAAAAGGCTAAATCAACACCAAGAAACCAAGGCAACACGAAACCAATTTCTACATAGAATAAGAATAACAACACAGAGGTCGATGGAATCGTTACCTGGGCACCATTACAGGAATTCCTTTCAAGACCTAAACCCTCTATTTAGTGATTTAGCCATTCATATGTACTTCATTGACATGTGTGTTGAGGAAGATATATGGTTTCCTTTTATATCCCATTCCAATTGATCAGTCTGACCTAGCACTGCACATTTCTGTACCCTCCTTATGAATAACACTTCATGTTGTCATGGCTTCCATGGCTATTTCCCTTTGACCTTCATTATTAATGGCAAATGTTATTTTTTCTCTTCAGAAAATGCCTGGAAGTTGTTGAGCAGTTGTTGAAAGATTATACTATTATCGATAAAATGCTCAAATTGGCGAAAGTCCAACTCTCTGGACTGGTCAGAGCGAAGATATATTCCTCAAGTATTGCATAAAAGGAGCCTACGTGTCATTGTAGAAGACCATAATCAGAGTACCTATAGGGGTTCTTAGAATCTTAGAGTATTACTATAGTTCTTTTTCACAAGTGACCATAGACACAAACTAATGCATTGCCATGACCATCTGCCGGGAAGGCTTTCACCCATATCCCTCCCTTGGTTTGGGCTGTTTTTAAACACAGCAGGCCGAACAGTATTTTTCTTAATGCTAAAACCCCATAATCAGACAGGCAAGCCACAATCGCACATTAGACTGGTTCATATCATTTGATTATTATAATGGCCAGTATTTCTTAATTTTAATTGGTTGTTTTACCAAAATTAATGTTATTGTAATTATTACTATTAGTGCTGTTATTCTTGCAAGTTGCTTGAGATAAAGGTGTCTGCCAAATATCATAACCATAATATATTTAAAGAAAATTACATTATTTTTCTTGGCATTGTATTCATAAAGATTCTCTTACACAGAAAGCAACCAGTTAGTTAATCGGAAATACAGGATAATTATTTTTTTTTTTTTCTATTGTTATTCTATTGATAATACTTGTAATTGCCTATAATTTGCAACCGTGAATAGAGTGTATATTGCAGCGAAATGTGTTTCCGATGATAAGGACATGATAAGCATCTAAGGCTTTGGTGATAAGGCTTTGGAGACATTTCTGAAGAACAAATGCATTACAGCATCTTATGAACCATGATTACCATTACTGTACTCACCTTCACACATGAAATACTCGATGAGATTAAAATAGTCATATATAAATGCACACACACTGTGCATTCTTACATTATTGTCTTTTGCAGTTGGATGTTCACAGTGCTGAAAAAAGCAAAGCATCTGTTCCCCTGTGCTGTGGGAATTAAACTAACCTTTCTACAAGGTGTGCCATCTTAAAACTATTCAAACTAAGCAACTCTAAATATTTCAGCAGTGCAAAGTGGCGTGCCCTGACACCGACAGACCTTTGAAATCCAAACAAAAACAAGCTGTTCACGACTACACAACCACTTAGCGTGACAAAGTTAGTCAGGACAAATGGGGGCAGCCCAAACCACAGAACAGCAAAGACAGTGTTCCCCTTTGTCATCACACACACACACACACACAGAGGGGGCAGACACACACATACACACTAACATACACATACTGTACACATACACACACAGAGAGAGTGAGAGAGACAGATAGACACACAGACAGACACACACACACACACACACACACACACACACAAGCAAAGACAGACACATGGACACTTTTACACAGCCTGAACCTCGACTCCTGAGCCCATCTGCTGCCATCACTGGAGACTCCAGGATGACAGGCAATTAATAAGACGGGGTTACAAGCTGTGGGGACAACCTCCCTGGCATATGCTGGTCTAATGGCACTACACTGGCTACAGCTCCCTTTGGTCAGCCATGCCGGGCTGGTGTGGTGTGGTGTGGTGAAGGCGGTTCTACTCTATCGTTCTCTCTCTCTCTCTCTCTCTCTCTCTCTCTCTTTCTATCTCTCTTTCTTTTTCTCTCTCTCTATTTCTCTCTTTTTCTGTTTATCTATCTCTATTTCCACCTCTCTCTCTTTCTCTCTCTCTCTCTGTCTCTCTCTCTCTGTCTGCGATGGCACGCAGAAAGTAGCGAAATATGATGACGGAGCAGGAAAGCCCTGGCATGGGTGGTGGATAGACACAGAGGGGGAAAAGGGGTGTGATTGATAGGTTCTATTACCACCATATGGTGTATTACCGGGCAGAGACGTTTAAACTGATGTCTGTATGAATGTGATGATGATGATGATGGGGATAATGATGATGATATCACCTGGTCAAGAAATAGCTGAAGACGCTGGTCTAATGGCACTACACTGGCTACTGCTCCCTTTGGTCAGCCGTGCCGGGCTGGTGTGGTGTGGTGTGGTGAAGGCGGTTCTACTCTATCGTTCTTCCTCTCTCTCTCTCTCTCTCTATCTCTCTTTCTTTCTCTCTCTCTCTATTTCTCTCATTTGGCAGTCTAGAGGCTGACCACTAGATAAAAGAGTAGTAGGAAAGGAGTACTCTTATGATTTTGGTGAAAGGCTGTGTCATAATTAAGCTCAACAGCCAATCTAATTGCACTCCTCCATCTGAAATGTGTTAATGGACAGTAATTGTTTAAGGTTCAGACCTTAGTATGTGTGTGTGTGTGTGTGTGTGTGTGTTTGTGTGTGTGTTGCACAGTAAACTGAGAGCTAGTCAAAGCTATTCAGTGAGTTTTAATTGAAAAGTGAAAGGCGTATTGGATTACTCGAGGAAGGGGAACTTTCACCAGACCACACAGAATGTGTGTGCCTATTCTAAGTGTGCGTGTCAGGACAGCACTTACCCAGCAGTCAATGGGCTGATGCTGCTAATTGATCTCAACAGCTGTGGACGTCAGTGGGCATTGAAAATTGCCGTGTTTTGACATAAACTTGACGCTGCTTCAGTGCAACAGAGAGGCTTTTATTTGTCATTTTATTCCATCAAAGCATGATGTCATGGACCTCTTTTATCCCAGCTCCATCAATGGAGAAGAAGAATAAAAGTACTAAATATTCCTGTGCATGTGGGAGTCAGACTTGCCAAGATTTTGATGCTTTGAGTGATGATGAGCCTTAGATAGTCACTAGCACTTGAAATATGCATCTTGTGAAAATTTCCTGAATTTAAATAGCAATAATGTACACACACACACACACACACACACACAATCTCATACCAAAACGATTTAATATAAAACAAACATCCCCCCCAAAAAAAAACATTTAGTGGAATATAATGATGTCATATCATGTATAGATAGAATACAATCTAATCATTTTAATATAATGGTGGTTATTTGAACCCCAAATTTTCAATCCTATTTTTCTCAAATGTCAAGACAGATTCACACATTGTCCATTACACCTTTACACAACAGTTAGGTCCGGTCGAGCTATTTATTCATTTTTGATTGGACGAGAGGCATTCGTCATCATGAGAGGCATGAGTCATCACAAGTGGCGATATCCCAGCACATCCCCACTCAAGACTTTTTACTGCTAGTAATCACTCTGCGTATTGCATTGAATTACCAACATGAACGTTCTATTCATTCATAGCGAAAGAGCAACGATTTCCTAACGTCACCTTGGAATGAGGAAAACACAAAGTACTGTAGGTGGCTGGCAGATTTTATTTGTTTATACAGAACTACTGCCATTTTAGAGTTCGCTCCGCCATGTTGGACTTTAACATAATGGAACACCCAGGACCCAAGGCTCATCAGGATATCACCAGAACACCAGGCTTAGCTTCAGCCAGAGGCATGGAGAGGCAGCTCTGTCCTGACAGATAAGGATATTACAGAGCAAGTGGACAACATGAAAGGCATTCAAAGGTACCACAAAAATCAGACAGCTGTCCCTTCTCCCGCTGCAAAGTCTCCATCAAGGCATGCCTGTCAGTCTGTTGAGCTGATGATGAAGAAGGAGGAAAAGGATGTACTCTCACAACCCATCCTGATGAGGATGTAGCCCAGGGGTGGGCAAACTTTTTGGCTCAAGGGCCACATTGGGTTTTGAAAATTGGCCAGCGGGCCGACGTAATGTCACAGTGTAGCCTGATAGGGTGGTTCCAAATCCCATCCCGATTCCTCAAATTTACAGACTAACAAGTGTGTAGTCCCACGTACCGATAAGGATGCATTGTTACATTATAGCCTGATTAGAATGTAGTGTCACATCCCATCCTAATGAGGATATAAGCTATGCCTCACATCCTTCTAAGACCATGGTAAAGATGTGGCCTTTGCAAGGATGGGAAAAGGGCTGCTTATCCCTGTTTGGAGGAGTGTTCAAAATGGGACAGCCTTGTCACACAGTTGTGATGCATTCAGCCAACAAAATACAACCTTTGAAGCAGCCCCTGAATTGAGACACAGGATGTGCTCAGATGTGCTGACTGTTGAGGATATCTCGTACTGATGAGGATCCTTACAGGAAGGAAAAATCAAACATGAAACATGTCTGAGGAAGGGCCCAAAATGTCATGTTATGAAATATTTGCTTGGGAGCTCCGTCTGGTGTGTGGACTTTATTAACACTTTACTAACACTTTACTTGACAGTATCACAATACGGTTAACATGACACTGTCATGACACATGAACCCTAACCCTAATCCTAACCATAATCCTAACCCTAACTTGTTATGACAAAAACCGAATGTCACTTAATAACAGAAGTGTTATGTCATAAACGTTTATGACACATTCATGACAGTGTCATGCCACTCTTATGTCGATACTGTCAAGTAAAGTGTAACCCTTTATTGTTATTGCTAGGAATAAGGAAATCAGCCAGGCGAGAGTGTCATGGGAAACACAATGATCGTCTCAATAACCAGGTTAAGATCCGCTAACCTGGCTACTTGACTTACTGTAAATTCCTTAACAGCTTCAGACATTCAGCATCAGTAAACAGTGGATATCTGACAGTATTTTGTTATTATATCTTTTCTATTATTTCTATTACTCAGACTTGTCTTGTATTGACAATGATTTTTCCTCCATTAGGTCTATGACTGGCCTGAATAAACTGCCCTGAATTTATTTACCGAGCAGAAGCCGTTTTAATTATTGATGAGCGATTGCGTTTCGCCCTTTTAAAGGGAGGTCCAGGGGGAGATTGTTCGCTTTAGTGTGAGCTAAGCTATTTAAGGGGGATGGCTTATGGCTGTTTGGCAAGAGTGCAAAAATGTAAATGCTCACGAATCATTTTGAGAGAAGAGATACATACATACACACACACACACACACACACACACACATACACGCACACACACGTACATTGTCTCTCTCATGCTCTCTCACACATGCACACCTACACACTCAAAACACCCCTATTATGCAGACAAACACTGGTCAATACAAAGGACTGGTCATTGTAGAGTGTAAAGAATGATCGAGTGTGCTGGTAGACACTTTTCTACAATTCTCTACAAGAAGAAATGTTGTATTTGTGTTTTGTGAGAGGGGTGGGTGTCGGGTGTAGGTGTGTGTGTGTGTGTGTGTGTGTGGGGGCATGGTGTCGGGTGCAGGTGTGTGTGTGTGTGTGTGTGTGTGTGTGTGTGGGGGGCATGGTGTCGGGTGCAGGTGTGTGTGTGTGTGTGTGTGTGTGTGTGGGTGGGGGGGGCATGGTGTCGGGTGCAGGTGTGTGTGTGTGTGTGTGTGTGTGTGTGTGGGGGGGGCATGGTGTCGGGTGCAGGTGTGTGTGTGTGTGTGTGTGTGTGTGTGGGGGGGGCATGGTGAAAAATTTGACCTCACACGTGTTCCCAGCGATGATTAGTGCACGGTAGTCCAACAATTAAGCAACTGTGGGAACCTCCGGAATTCTAATACGGCTTGAGCTTCCCAGGTGCTCATTCGGAATTCAACAGACTCACCGAGCGGCGGGGTTTTTGACTTCTAAGCATTAACTGCCAGTCATTAGAGATTTTTAGATTAAGTGTGTGTGTGTGTGTGTGTGTGTGTCTGTGTATGAGTGTGCATATGTGTGTGTGTGTAACAGATGATGAGCGACCTTCAGTGAATATCATTGGAGAAACAGGAGCAGTATCTCAAATAAACAGACGTTTGAAGTTACCGACTGCAGATCTCGGAAGTCAACTCTTAGAATGCTCTCAACATTGAATGTTTTTTTGTTTTTTTAACAGAATTCATTGCTGCTCTGTGCTACATCACTCTGGCTTCAGTGGACCCAGCATTAGTCAATAAAGACTATTTGCCATGGAGCAGTAAATTATTTTATTCACTATTTAATGTTTGAATAAAAGATTATAAAATTCATTCAAAATATAGCCTATGTATGAAAGTATTTGTAAATGTTTGTATTTGTGTGTGTGTGTGTGTGTGCACTTGCACAACTGTGAGAAACCATATTCATTCTGAGCATTCAGGCCAAAATATTAGGCTTAATCCTACTCTGAAATCACTGGTCTAATACATCTCATGTCCTTGCATTCAATAGTAACTGGAGTAAAATTTCATTTCATACAATATATGCAGTTTTGCCTTCCTCACACGTTGTGTTCACAGGTGTGCTTCACTTGTCTTTGCCGCCGAGGCACCTATGACTCATTTGTCTTTCTCAGGCATGGTCGAAAACTTTGCTCACATACCCAAGAGGGTACAAGAATAACCTTCCCATACAGACGCACATCTGCTCTCCTCCTAAGGTGTGAAAACAGTCTCATTTTCAAGCACATCATCTGCGAAACACAACCAGTGCAACATTACACTCCTCCTTCTCCATGTTCTCTCTCTCTCTCTCTCTCTCTCTCTCTCTCTCTCTCTCTCTCTCTCAACTGCTTTCTAGGCCTGTTGTTGGATCTGATGGAGACAGTGATGAGTCCAAAGCTGTGCATGATCTGGGCTTCTTGGCTGTGCTTGCCGTCGGTGCAATTAGTGGGCGTCTGGGACTTCAGGAACATCACGTTCCTTGATCGTCTTGGCTGTGGATGATATTGTCAGAATCTCTGTCTCTCCTGGCGACATCTTTTATCACATTGAAGCAGATAGAGAATGGAAAGGGACTTATGTCTTGGCTTTGTTGAACAGGGGCGTAGCACAACATCCTGGGCCCTATGCATAGGCAGTCCTGAAGGGCCCCCATGTACCCCCATGCATATATTCTGAAGGGCCCCCATGTCCCCCCCCCCCCTTGTAGCCCTGGTAGTCAGTCCCTTTTACCCCCAGTTTGACACCCCTGTTGTTGAATGAGGGGAGTTCAGTGCCACGGTTGTTTCCTCCTCCACAAGCCAAGCCAAGCCATTTTATTCCCCAGCCTAATTATAGGGCTTGTAAAATAGTATCTGAGCATGTTCTTGCTAGACCAAAGATGCATACCTTCTATAGTGGCATCAGAGAACACAGTAAACTGCTTTGTTCACCCAATCTTATTCACTTGTTCCCACTGGATCTGGTTAAAGTTCTTCATTGCATACACCTTTCTGACGATAGATACATATATTACAATGGACACTACACATCTTATAATTTACAATAATAACTACCAATAATTTACTCCATGGTCATGGTTTGATCAGGATCAAACAAGATATGTCATCGATCGGTGCCGCTTTTGGTTAACCCTTAGGTTTTAGAACATTCTAAGTTCCGCAAACAATTGAAGGTTCTAAAATTCTATGTTGAATTCAATAAACCCAGATATTCTTTAGAACGTTCATTTCCCAACATTCCTCCTTTAAGGGTAAACATCCACATCTGGGTTTGACCTGGGCCCCTGTATGGGTGGGAATGGTCATTCATGTGGTTCTCCTACTCGTTCTAATTCTGAGTGAGTGTAGACCAACGTGGCCTCTGCGGATGGGCTCAGGATTGGATTGGATTGGATAGTGTTTGACCTCTCCAGGGAGACGGCAAGCCCAGTGCGGGATCAAGGCAGTGAGTATAATCTTAGGTGACAGGTGAGTCCATATTTCGGCTAGTCACAGAACTCAATCACAGCCCAGTGTGAAATTACCTCAGAGAGAAAGAGAGAGAGGATGGAGAGAGAGAGGGTAAGTAAATATCTAACACCACCAAACACAAACTTTCACAGACAACAACAAAACACAGAGATATGGGTAAATAAATATATAAGAAAATGTATATTTTCAAGATAATGGACATGTGTGTGAGCTGTATTGTATCTGTGTCTGTGCTAATGTGTTTGTATGTGTATACGTGTGTGTGTTTGTGTGTGTGTGTTTATGTGTGCATACAGTGTGTGTGTGTGTGTGTGTGCTTGTGTGTGTGTGTGTGTGTGTGTGTGTGTGTGTGTGTGATAGAGAGTGTGTGTATTTTGTGTGTTTTATTTAGGCTGTTTCGCAGGACCCTTATAAGGTCTGGCGCGGTGCCAAGTCTTTGAGAGCGAGCTGGCGGGCGAGGGAGCGAGTGTCTGAGTGTTCTCATCATTTTTACCCCAGGCGGGGCGAGAGGGAGGTTAGCACAGCTCTAATCTGGAAAGAGCTAATGATTTCGAGCAGAGTTCGAGTCTGCTATCACACACACATACACACACACACACACACACACACACACACTCTCACACACACACACACACACACACTCTTACACACACTCATGAACAGACACACACACACACACACACACACACACACTCTCACACACACTCATGAACAGACACACACAGACACACACTCTCACACACACACTCTCACACACACACTCATGAACACACACACACACACACACACACACACACACACAGCTCCTCCCCCCTCCTGCGCCTGCTCTGGCTCACCCTGGGCACTCGCCGCTGTGCCAGATACTGTAAAGTGTTTCACCCAGATTCTCATGCATTTTAGCACCATGAATATTCAATGGAGGAAAAAAAGAAAAGAAAAGTCTTTTTAGACGCACACACAGAGGCATATATTTTTTTACACATAACATGCAAGAAAAACCTCTGCTGTAATACATTCCTCAGCAGGAAAAAAAGAAATGCAAATGTTCGTTCGTGTCTGATAATCCTGGGGAAAAAGGAGAGTGTCTCAGGAGAGAACTTTGACTGTGTGAGAGATGAAGTCATTGCACAATTGTACAGAAATAGGTGACCCTGGGTTAAAAACAACAATGTCAGGTGTATAAGAGCAATCTCAAGTCATAACTACATTAACACGTGGATACCCAGAACTAGAGAGGGGGCGTTCACCAAAAGCAATGACTTATGATCACATTAATCAATTTAATTTCCTAATATCTTTTCCAGATAAGGATGTACCTCACCACCTTTCAGTATTTTTTTTAAACATGTTTTAATCAAAAACAAGGTAATCAGTTTTAAATCAAGCAATGACTGTAGAATGTGGTAATGCTTTTGGAATAGTTCATTACTGTGCATGAAAGAGGCATACCATAAAATATTTTTTAAGGTACCCAGATTTGAGTTCCGCCCGGATCATTTCCTGTTCCCACCCCATCTCTCTTTCTCTCTCTCTCTCTCTCTCTCTCTCTCTCTCTCTCTCTCTCTTCCAGTCACTTAAACTGTCCTATCAGATTAAAGGTATAAATTCATGTATAAATATATAATTCATGTAAAAATATATAATTTCAGTAAGAATAAATACTGCAAGAATGTATTCAAATTCATTGAAATGTCAACTTCATGCATCTATTGTAATGTCTGAGCCAATTGATTATAAATGGGTAAAGTATTCAGTGCAATGAAATGTTTTAAGCCTCTTCCTCACAAAATATTTGCCTTTTTGCCACAGAGACTCAACAACACTTGGAGAGGCATGCGTGTAGCAGAAGTAATTTCCCAGAAATAACAAGACTGCATGCTCAGCCCATGTCATGTTGTTTTCCCTTGAGGATTATGATGAGTATTGCATGAGGATTTGGAGTCATCGTTTTTTGCTTTTTTTTTTTTTTTTGGATACGGTTTGGTGCTGCGTATAAGGGCAGTTCACCTAAAAACAAATAGGTCAGACTATTGAAAGTAGTCTTATGAACAAGGTAGCCTACTTCTGTAAGTTGAGCAATATAGGGGTTTTCTACAGTGTACTTCTCATGCATATTGATGCATGTCACTAACTCTGACCCAATAATAGTAAACCTATTAGCTAAGAAGAAGTCATTGTCCACACTGCACACCATAATGACAATTATCACGATTTATACAGACAGTACCTTAAGGAATTTTACCGTTCAACGCCATCTTGAATTTAGTCACGATAAGTTGAGCGACGAGTACGAATGAACAAGTATGATAAGGGATCAGATTCCAAAAATAATTCTGTGGAAATGCATTGAATTCCAGTTGAAGCAACTGGAATCCATGCATTTCCATGGAAGGCCTGTCATGGGAGGCGGAAAAATGGTAAGTTGCCTTTGCTTTGTGACCTTTCAATCTGTGTATGTATTTTGATGTCATGGCTCATAGGGAACGTGTGTGTGTGGGAGGGATCATGGGGAGAAAGTGATGGTGTGAAAGTTAAGTACATTTACCCCCTCACCCCCACCAAACTAAAAGAAATGTAAAAAACATAAACAAAAGGGGAAAAAACAGGGAATGTGGCAGGGAATTGTGGGGTTTGGGTGTTTAGGGGCCAAACATATGTGCAACTAATTCCCAGTGTGCTTCCAGGCCAGCAGGAAGGTGTGCAGCAGCCACCAGAATGACCTCTTCCACCTCCTCCACTAACAGCTCCTCATCAGCCGGCAGTGGGATGTGATCCTGAAGGGCCATGTTGCAGAAGCGACGTCACCAAAACTACACTGCACGCCTTTGCAGGATGGAGCTTCAGGCCACCAGCGGATTTGCTCACACACCTTTCCACATGCCCAGGGCCCTCTCCACAACAACGCGGGTCCGGCTATGGGCGTTGTTGTACCGCTCTGCTGCCTACGCTATTGGGCTCCTAGATGGAGCAGTTGACATGCTTGTATTATCATAGGCGGTTGATGGAATAAAGTAGGTCTTGAAATGTCAGTGCACTCAGGGAATATAGACATGCATTTGAAAACAACAGTATAGACTTTGCTACTATCTCAGCAGCAGAAGGCAACAACATGAGCAGCACCTACAGTAACACAGTAACAGTGTGTGTGTGTGTGTGTGTGTGTGTAGGTTGGTACAGCTGGCGCAGATCCTTCAACCATTTGAGCATTGAAACATTTGTGCTATGTGAACTGTCATTTTGTGGTTGTGATTCAACACACAACTTCATAACTACAATGGATAAAAAATAATGGTAAAAAAACTGTATCTGTGCATTTAAAATATCATGAAATACTTGTGTGTGGTAACAGTATTCAGTTTTCAGTGTCACAATGAAAACACATAACAAGGGCAACATTGGAAAAATGCTGCATAAAGGCATGACAAAATCCCATTGAAATGAAGGGCAATCATCCAGTAAAGTATTCATTTATATAGAGAATTTTTTAAGCCTTAGGGGAAGGCCCAGGATACATTTTTTGGCCTGGGGGGAGGGCCGAGGAAAATTATTTTTTCCTGATCCATGATATTTTTTCCCCCTGATCAATGATCCGTTTTCGATATTTTAAAAGGTTTGTAGGCCAAAACATGATTCAAGTCTCTTTGACAGAGTGGGCGAGTCCAAAAATTCGCAACCCTACCTGAATCTCCCACAACCCCCCTCGTAAGCTTGCAGGTTTTTAAACATGGCGTCTAGCAGTGTTGCGCGGTCTGCCCGAAATTAAGCGGTCGCCCGTGGATAACCGCGGTCACCCGTGGTTATGAATAATAAACAAAATATTTTAATGATATTCGGGTCATTTGCGGGCGGGTCAGTTAAAATTAATTAAATATCTATTTTCTACAAATAGGCCTACTTCATATCACTTCAATATCACTAGAAGGCTAGCATCAATACAGTAAAGCATCAATACAGTAAAGTCAACAGTAAAGAAGCTGAAGACGCGAGTTAAAATAATAAAGACACCCCTTCAGGAAAAGCGATATAGGCTATGGGAAATATTGGGAAAAGTTCTTAAAGAAGATGACAGTAGTAGGCTACAAGTTATGGTCTATGTAGGCCTACTTCTTGCGAAGCCATTTAAAAGTATGACAACCAAAACGGGCAGCCTGCAGGAATAAATGTTATGGCACAGACTACGCAGCCATATCTACCGGTATGTATAGGTTCGCGCATGCATAAAAGTTACCTTAGTTCGTTGTTTGTGACTTTAAACAGTGGATGTGCTTTAGTAAAGCTTTGTGCTTCATTCAGCATTATAAACCAGTTCTTACGCTAACGTTTTGACCAGCAATGTATCTCTCTTGCCTACCTTGCCTCACCATTTCTGTTTTCGAAAGAAAGATGTATGTCCATAGCCTTCAAATCTTATCCTAGTGTTCTAATCCTTGGTGGTTGCGTGCGTGCTTGCGCTCTTTTTCTCATTCTCTCTCCTGCGCAAACATTATGTCCTGCATGCCTACTGCGTGTAGTTCTACTGCATAAAGTTTCGCAAACTTTAAAAACAAATTGTTTTACAGAAATGGCCTACTGTCACACTGCATGCAGGCTATAACCAAAAGCACACATTTTGTAAATAAGCGGGTCGGATCGCGGGTCGGGTATAATTTTGTCCTAATTAATATTCGCGGTCCAAGTTGCGGTCGGATTGATTAAAATATAGGGCGACCGCGGGCCGCTTGTGACCAAACCCACGCAACACTGGTTTGTACCCGTGTGTGTGTATGTGTGCTTATGACATCTGCTGGCCGTTTTAACCTTGTAAACGTAATCGACCAGTTTTATTTGATTCACATAGGGGGGAGGGCCTAGGAGAATTTTTTTGAGCCGGGGGGAGGCCACTGGAAAAGTCTAACTATCTCTGTGAATTTTCCATTTTCAATTTGTTGTCCCTTTTTAAGAAATAGGCTACATAAGGATTTTACTACTGTTCATGTTTCTATCATAGATCTTTATGTACCATGCACTTCCATGATTGGTCATCCAAAAAAGGGAAATTCTGTCATCCAACCTTCTTCCAAAAGTTCCTTGATGGAATATGTCCTAGACAACATACTGGTACTCAACAAGTTGTTCAGTAAACTTTAATGTCCACAAAGAAATGATAGCTTAAGCGAAAGTTCTACTAATCCTTCACTGGATTTTGTCTTTGTGCCTTTTAGAAACAAACATGCCTAATATTAGTTACTACAAGCACCCAAGCAAAACAGTCTTTCTTTCTTTTTTCTTTTTAAGGGAACCCAAGTTATTGATTTATTGATGTATGGATAATGTATAGCTTTAGTATGCATAGTTGTTAATCCCCACTGAAATTATCCCCTAGCATGTTTGTGTATTTACTGCAATGAAAAGCAAATAATGTGCTGCATGCAATATACTTTAGTTTGAATACATGTATATTGAAGCATCTGTGAGTTGACCTATTATGTTTGCATTAGAGATGTGTGTTGGAAGGCCAAAGCCTCTAGCTATAAATGGAAACCATCGCCCCCCCCCAGGCAAAGAAAATATAATAATTTCCCCCCACTAATTTTTTAAGGCAAAGAAAATATAATAATTTCCCCCCACTAGTCATAAAATGCTTCAAGTGCTTAGAATGTACTATTATATACAGTCTATGGAATGTGCACTATACTGATGTTTGTATGAAGCTTTGCAAGTTGTCTCAGATTAGCCTGGTATGTAACAAGACCACGATTAGAGTGAAAGTTAAAGTTACATGCATATTGTGGATGCATATTGATGAAATATGCCTTTTGATGTTATTTTATTAGCTAAAGAGAATATGAATGCTAGGTAACACTTTACAGTAATGGTACACTATTTAGTATTAGTTAAGTATTAGTTAAGCATTAACAAACACTTAATTCATCATTATTAAGTATGTTTTCAACATTACTTAAGGATTAACAAATGTGCTTTACCTCATTAATAGGTCAGTCGGGCACTTATACAAATAATAGGGTTTGACCCTGGCAGTAATTAAAAAGATAGCACTTTTAGTGTTAATCACACTTCTTATATGATCACTATCACTGAGTTAAGTTGTTGGCTGACTAGGACACTATAAAGCACACAGGTTAAGTTGTTGGTGGTGGTCCAGTAATTTGTTGTTTTGCACCCTGTCTTTTAATCATTCTATGTTGTTTTTTAAGTCTTTTAATTATTACTTTTTAATGTGTTTTAAACTATTGCCCTTTTATGCCTTTATGTATTATTACCTCATTATTACCTGTGTTTTGTTTTTTAGTCTTTACTTTTTAAATTATTCTTTGACTATTGCCCTTACTGTATATGCTTTTATTTGCTACAGTATTACAGTTTACTTTTATATAGTATAAGTATAGTAAGTATAAGTATATACTCTTTTGATCCCGTAAGGGAAATTTGGTCTCTGCATTTATCCCAATCCGTGAATTAGTGAAAAACACTCAGCACACAGTGAACACACAGTGAGGTGAAACACACACTAATCCCGGCGCAGTGAGCTGCCTGCAACAACAGCGGCGCTCAGGGAGCAGTGAGGGGTTAGGTAACCAGTAGGCCACATTGAATTGAATGAAATGTGCTATATAAATACACTTGACTTGACTTTCTAACTTCTGAGGAGAAGTTCACTGTTGATTTTAATACAGTACATTAATTTCCAGAAAGCCAGACACACTGCGATGTAGACACTGACGGTAGCCCAGGAGGGCACCGTCTCACAACTTGTTCCAGAATTCTATACGCATACAGTGTGAACAATGTTATGTTTTGTAGAATGTCCTGTCCTGACCCATTTAGTTAGTAGTTATCCAGTTAGATTTATTGTGATGTATTAGTTGAGGTTATGTACATCCCAGTGTGAAGTTCCTGATATTTCTTGTTTCTGTGCCATACCTTTATAGACAAGCACTGTGCATTGACTATTCTGTGTCAGTGTTGAAGTTTAGGCTTTGTGTATCATTAAATGGCAAGAAAAGCCAAAGACTCACTCACTGTGTCATATCTACCATACGAGCATAGCCTACAATGTGAAAGGCCACGCTCACTATAGTGGAATTGATACATATTGATGAAGCACCATAGTTAGGCTGCTGCTCACACAAGTTCATACATGAGGTCAGATTACCTTTTAGAATAAGTCTTCCTCTTAACAATCAGAATGACCTTGGTTGGCTGGGACGTGCAAAAAGGTAGCATCAATGCACTCTTATATGTCCTAAGTAAAGGGGTGTGTGTGTGTGTGTGTGTGTGTGTGTCTGTGTGTGTGTGTGTGTGTGTGTGTGTGTGTGTGTGTGTGTGTGTGTGTGTGGTGGGGCTGTCATTGTCTCTTCCAATAACATGAGAGAGACACAGCCTCTTTCTGGCAGCACAGCAGGCTTTGCTTGTGCTCGACCTTTGAGAAAATGTCACAATGTATGGGAATGTACAGAGTATCGACAAAACTACGCCACTATTTGTTGGTTCCTGTCCCTCGTCTTGATTTTATATCAAGTTAGGATCGCACAGACTTGACTTGGCCGATCGATTGGCGCAAACAGGGTCAGCTGTGTTTTACCAGACGATCTTAACTTGTGAGCAAGGATGCACACATCAAACAGGATCAGGAAAGAGGTCAGGCAAAGAGCATAGGATTAGAGTTTATATATATGGTTAAGATGCTGATGTCCAGGTACTCTGTGGACAAATCTGGTTTGGACAATTAGTTAATTCACACAAATCCAGATTAGTAGTGCACTGCTTAGTCTGTGCTTGTTATCCATTTAACCTGTCATGCCTTTGTCATCCTAGTCTCAATTGACCAGTGTTACCACACACACATTAT
>NC_063212.1:19475117-19478262 GCF_017589495.1 Alosa alosa | reverse complement strand
CCGGTTGCAGAGCACGGCACGATTCTGACGGCAGCCAACGCTGTCTGTGATTTCAAAAGAAAGCTTCGCCCTCACTTTTCTCTCTCTCTCCCGTTCTCCCACGTTTGCGCTGGCATTGTGTCCTGCCGACTGGGAGAAAGAGCAGGTATACACCACGTTCTCAGCCTTAGCGACTGTTTTAGTGGTTATTTTTGGCGCCTCATGTTTGATACTTTTTTTGCGCGGAGAGCTCGATAATATCTGGGACTGACCTGGCTATTTGATGTCTTCTCTTTTACAGTTGATTTGGGGCCCGTCTTTGGAATAAGAAATCATTGCTGTTTCTGACTGGAGCGAAGAAAGATAAGACTCCTCTGGATTTCTTTGGATTGTAATTTTCTGGATGGCTTGGTGAGTGTTTATTTAAGCGATTATATCTGTGTAATGTGATGAATGTCTTTAGCGTAAGAAATGTACTATTTCTTACTTGCTTATCTTCCCTCCTTGTTAAATTTCAGTTTCCGAGGATTTGCAAACATCTACCGGGATATATAGTAAGTAGCCTTTGGAGTTATACTTGCAGTGTGTGCACTGACGATGTTTGTGCTACATCCATGTTACTTTTTACGGGCTTGCACAAGTGAATCTGAAGCTCGGGACGGTGCATTTGTTTGTGGTCGGTATCCTCGAAATGTGGTACTTCAATTAAAATACCGAACTCTTCTGCAGACGAAGAGGTGGCATCCTGAATGTGAGGATACTGTTTTTGGATATTAGAAGTTCAAAGCCAATGATACATGTTTGTGGTGATATTATGAAGCTATCGTTTAGTCTTGATGATAAATGTCAAATCTCTCATACCTAACCTCAAATAGGTTTCATATCAGGACTTGGTTCGTCTCCAAAATACCAGTTGTCGCTGCACGTTGGGCAGCTCCGTCTTCTAGCGAGAAGTGTTTTGGGATATGGTGCTTATTCCTAATGGATGCTCTGGCCAGTTCAACTGAAATTAACGGCAAAATGAGTAGCTTCACACATACCTCGGGGGGGCATTTTTATTCACATGGTGTGAGGCCACACTGAAAGAGCGTGTGTGTGTGTGTGTGTGTGTGTGTGTGAGAGAGAGAGAGAGAGAGAGAGATTGTTTGTGTCGGAGGGGTCTAATTGGGTGGAGGCCCACAGTGAACGATGTGAGATGAGATGCTTATGAGACAGTGGAACTTACTATACAAACGATTCGGCTCCCCGAAAATCTCACGTTACAAAACCCACTGTTTTAAAGCCAAGTCATGGGACTTATACGTCTCCAGGAATAGGTGTAACATCGGGGATTGCTTTGTTGCATTTTCTGCTAATGGAAAAATGCATTTGTGTTGTGATCCAATTACGTCTCTCAATTTCAGTTTGATTAAATGTGGACAACTCTCAGTGGAGGTGCAGCTCAAGTTAATTAACGGAGACTATGCACAGCAGCTGTTGGGCATTTGGACGCCTGTACTCCCGCACCGGCCTCCTACTTATTTGATTATTTCTTTGAATTATTTAATTCTCACCTAAGTTACGTAAAGTCTTAATGGCTGCCAATTAAAATCGGAACCTGCGTGACTGGCAGCTCACATAGACGTGTTACATCAGCGGATCCCTCATCATCTGAGTTCGCTATGGAGTACAAACGAGTGCAGAGCGAAATCGCACATCCCCGCTCCCCTGAGAGAGGGAAGAGGGGTGGATGGCTCTGGTGGATATTAAGAGTCCGGCCACTTGAAATGATATTTGGCGGAACGGCAGGCGACAAATTTGATTCCTTGAACCAATGCATGTTGTCATCCGACAACAGATATGCCAATTAAACGGCTTGGGCACTATCTGTGTACTCTGCTCCCGCGGGTTAATTTGGTTTGTCCATGGTCTATTAGTGTGGCTTGATGGACAAATTAATAGAGAATTGATCTTTTGTTTTTGTCAGTGGATGCATATTCATGATTGTTGTGTGAATGTAATTATATTCTCAGTAGGGGTTTTCCACACATAATCATGTTGAAGTGCCCCCCTCCTCCTCCCATATTCATGCTTAAAATGGATCCCTTGGTTTGCAGTGTCAATATTTCCAGTCTGCATTTGAGTGGGCACTCAACATTACATTGAGAGATAGTTCACATTCCCCCTGTCCCCCTTATATGTGAAGTACACCAGATGTGAAGATAATAAAAGAAAGTCCTCTCAATACAAGTTTGACAGCTTCACTGAAAGCACGCCAGGGAGTCCCACCTGCTCTCAAAATGACTCACATTCTTTTCGTTTCCTGTTTCCTTCCGTGTACACCATTCAGAGAAGCTTTTAGCTAGATGCCGCCTGTCGGGGCTCCTGATGGGACACATAGACGTTATTTGGCTTTCTGTCACAGCTGAAGGCGTTAGTAGTGCACAGCATCTTCCCCCATGTCAAGCTGGACTCCGCCCAGTCCGTGCCATGAGTGACAGGGCAAAGTGAGAGGAGGCGGGGTCTGGGATGGATAGACAGGATGATGCTCACATGTGTATTTAGGAGGACTAATAGCCCAACTCTTCACAGTCTCAACACCACTGTCACTGCCAAATGCCCCAAGCCAAGCCACCTGCCAGGACTGGACTGTGCTAGACAGTGCCCCCATAGGGAGGGTCGGGTTGTACCTATTGGCCAGTTATTTCCTTCTCCAGCGAGGAAGGATACATGGTGGTTATGTAATGTGTGTGTGTGTGTGTGTGTGTGTGTGTGTGTGTGTGTGTGTGTGTGTGTGTGTGTGTGTCTTTGGGTGAGGACGGAGGAAAGGAGACATGGTGGCTAATGTAATGTGTGTGTGTGTGTGTGTGTGTGTGTGTGTGTGTGTGTGTGTGTGTGTGTGTGTGTGTGTGTGTGTGAGTATCTCCCAGTTACCCACTCTCATGAGCGCCTGGGCTTCAATGGATTGCAACCATTCAGCAATTTACGCCCTGTCTGTGTCGAAAGTGGTCCTTCCAAGTCTATTTGCTTGCCCAGCATCAGTCATACTGGCTCCCAGTAAATATATAGTCACTGCTAGTGGAGTGGTTGGCAAGAGACATGGGGAAATCTTCCAGTGTCGGGCAAATATTTTTCTTCCTTCTACCTCACTGTCTTTCTATTCGAGTCATGTTTTATTAACATGGGA
>NC_063212.1:19450117-19460117 GCF_017589495.1 Alosa alosa | reverse complement strand
CAAATTATCCAGATCTAAGCACTGCGGAGCAAGGTACCTGAGGCTGACAAATGGATGAAAAAATACTGACACATCACGCATTGAGTTTCTGGAATATTTCCTGAGATGAAATATTCAACCAAAACAGCTTTGACTATGCAAATTAAAACTCAGATCTAGTTTGATCCTTTTTTTTTAAATTATTGTCAAAAAATGGTGAATGCTATTGCTTCTGAGGACTCTTCACTCGGCTTGAACACAGCCCTGTTTGTTCTGACAAACAAAATAAAACCTTGCGTTAAGCTGGTGGATCCAAACTGCTCATTTGCTTGAGGGGGATTGCGAGAGGGAGGGGAAGGGGTGACGTTATGGATCGACACGCAGGTGGCACAAAGCCTGTCACTCCACACTCTGCCAGAGGGAGATAGCAGGGAGAAGCACTTTGAGGAGTATGTTTTCTCGTTTGATTGTTTGTGTGTTTTGTTAGTCATTGATACAATTGAACTGTACAGATATATAATTTTTGTTGAGTCATTCCAGAATGATAACATAGAGATCTAGAATCTATATGAATTGTCCTTCATAATGAAGGCCATGCTTGAGATCATTGTTACATCATCAAATGGAATGTTCAGTGGGCAACATTCTAATCACATAGCTGTGATACTCCTCACAGGGAAATATAAAGGTGCTAGGCCTGTCTCATATTGGGCCCACAGCTGGCATGCACCTAGTCACAGTTTGGGGAGTGGCCTGCCATTCAAAATGTTGCCATTTTTCATTGATTGATTAATTGATAGAGGAATTGATTGATTGATTTATTGACTGATTGATTGATTGATTGATTGATTGATTCATTCATTCATTCATTCATTCATATACACTTTAATGCATTTTACAGGACTGCATCATCATGAGTAACCACCATAGTAATAATAGACTTTTCAACAGTATTTTGGGAAACGTACCTTAGACCACAGTTCACTTTGGCCCAGATGTGACCCTGGTCCGGCCCTGTTCTAGAACAGATCTGATTTCTTAGTACCCAAGGCTTACGAGGCTCCGTGTCATCTGTGCCTTACCATCTGGGCGAGAGGCTGAAATGGATTACAGTGGTGTGGCATTGCGATTTCTGCGGGCTGCCATAGAGAGCTGGCAGACAGGCTGGATTTTTCATGTTGCTGGAGCTTGCTTCTTCTCGGATTCCTCAAAGGCTCGTGTGATGGTGGGGGCTGCAGTTGTCTGTTTGCTGTGATACTTATAACTAAATGACATCCCCATTCTTCTGGAACAGCAGGAGGAAAAAAATACACATGCACTGTCTATGCAACATTGTCCCATACTTTTTCATCTCTGTCTAGCCGACACTTGAATGTCGAGTGTGTTGCTTGTTGAGCGTCTGAAATGGAAAAACAAAAACCACTGCTTATGTGAGGGCCTTTTTTGCATGGTGTCTTAATGTAATTTCCACAGGCTTCAGACTGCAGCACTGTTTCTTGTTTGATATCTGAGGTAGGTTGTGACAGCTCCCATCCAACTGTGTCCCCTCAAATATAGACAGCGGTGTGGACTGCGTCAGACTGAATATCACAGTCTCATCCTTTGGGGACCTTCACGCATATACTGTATCTGTCACCTGCTATGTGTTCATTAGCAAATCAAAAGCTCAGGACATTATGTTCATCAGGGGAGAAATAATATCTCTTTTTTAGTAGTTGAAAAAAAAAAGAGTTTAAATCTTGAATGTGTAGATGAACAATTTTCAAAGGAATTAGGGGAGAAAAGGAAAGGTGAATATTTTAATGCATAATAGAGGAGGCGTAATCAGTGGCTGGTCACAGGAATCTATAGAGCACCACTGTACAGGAAAGGCTGACGTCTCTCTTTAGCACAAATCCCCCTCCTCTACCAGCACATCTCATACACTTCACCTCCACACAGATACCCTAAAAAGATATCACAATACTGTATCAGACTGTGTGTGTGTGTCTGTGTGTGTGTGTGATAGAGAGAGAGAGAGAGATTTGTGGTTTAAGACACCTTATGAAATGGGGATTATTCTCACATGGAAATATCTGGAATAAGTGCAAAAACTGCCCCAGATATTCTCCAGAGAGCCCATTAAAGTTGGATGATGCTGCTACTTCGAGGGTCAAGCACGTCGACCTCTGACCTTCGCGTGACCTTCCGATCCTGCCCTACGCCAAATAAAACACCCTGCACTTCATCGTCACTCCTCGAGCGGAGGAAAGGTCAGCATAGCATAAGCCCAGGAGGTTAGAGATCTGCCCATTAATGGATTTTTCTGTGCCTCAACTTGCTCTCTCCATTCTTGTGGTGCGTTGAACTTTCACCCCCCCCCCCATAGTGCCGGACTGGGGACAGTTTGTATGTAGCCAGCCACCATTAAAACCAGCCTCCTTCGATCGGACCTCAGAGGCTTTATTATCTTTAATTAATATTATTTTACTGAAATGTGATATTTATTATTTAGCTTTATTATTATTAAAGATTCCTTTGATACTTTAATAGTGCTTTAAGTGACAAGAGCCAAGGTATGTGTGTGTGTGTGTGTGTGTGTTTTTCCTTTTCATTGACAGGCTTTTACGGATGAACAAATGCGGATTAGTCACAAGGGGTGACTTAATGACGGAGCGATTACACAGCTATAATCACATAAATACAAGTGTGTTAACTCGCAGTGGATTTCACACACACTCACACACACACACACACACACACACACACACACACACACGGATTGTAGTAATTATATCAACCATCCTGTCACTGGGAGCTGTAGTTTTTTTTTTTATTACAAGCCTCACACCCTCAAACCCCAATCAACGTAATCTCCCAGTTTGCAAAGCATTTGCGCCAGTGAGACAGTGGGCTTCATTCTCCGAGTACATTTTCACCCATTCAGATAATGGCCTTTTGAGGGACAATTATGCCCCATATTACCTTCGTCTTAGTCGACGGAAGCCGTGCACTTTGGAAGTTTTTGGGGTGTATCGAGGGATTCGCCATCCAACGGGGATTTTGAAGGACACTAAGTAGCTTGTCTCCCTGCAGACCACCCATCAGCACACCCTCATTTGCCGCTGATGAGGCGAGCCGATAGAATCTTTTATCAGAATCATCTCCGCGTGTATTGCGGGGCATTTCAGACAGCTGACAGACGTTGATAAGATGCAGTTTTTTTTTCCTCTATCAGCCAAGCTGTTGTTATTTTTTTTCTGTTATTTTTTTTTACTTCTTATCACATTTCAGTAAAATGCCCTATTAGTCCACATTTCTAAATGTTCAATTTCTCTTAATGTGTACTGATAAATCATTTAACAAACAGCCATATGTTTCATTGGATTAACTCTTTAGATAAATGCAGGGCAATTATTAACCTGTGATAACATATCTAATATAACAGGTACAAGTGCATGTTGTTCTTTGCAGAGTTTATAACTTCCCACCATGAGCAAAGTAATAGCCAGCCAGACTGTAAACAATCCATACTATCCATAGATCCATAGTATGACCAAATGACAAAATAGAAGATAGCAAAGCAGGAAATATGCCTTCCCTTCTACCTCTACCCTTTGTTGTGGGTTATGAATATAAAGGCACAGCTCTCCAGGCTGCCTCTAAGTTGACCCGCTATGGCTTTATTACCTGCTCAATATAATTTGATGTGTGTTTTGGTGTTTTCCCTTATACTGCTCTCAACCCTCCAGAGAGCCAGCCATCATTATATTCTATTATTGTCTTAGTTTTTTTTGACTTTTTGACTTAAATGGCAGGGTGACAGTAGCACCATGGCGAGACAACATTGCTCCAAATAAACAGTGTTGGAGCAGAGCCGAGGCTTGTACCACACATCGTTATTTTCCCAGCTCCTGATGTAGCTGCTAGGGTAATAGCGCCGGGTAGGGCTGGGCGATAAAACGATAGCAATATGTATCGCAATAGGCATGTAATCAATATCAATAAAAAAATATGTTTGCGATAGAACATTAGATAATTAAAACAGCAACACACACCTCCTCTCCTTCTCTCGTTGTCCATAAATAAATAGGCCAAATAAATCTTGCATTGTAGCTAGTATGTGCAACTCTACCAGAGTAGGCGATAGAAGTAGGCCTACCTCAACACAGACTCTCAATGAATCCTTGTCCCGTGCACTCTCTCTCTCTCTCTCTCTCTCTCTCTTCTTCCCTGCTCTCAACAGGCGCATCCCTCTGCAGCATGCACATGTAATCCAAACATTCACAATCGTGCAAGATGACTGGCTAAATTGCTATTAAATCCGGTTAGCATCATTAGGATATCAATCTTTCTGGCTTATAAAAACAGACGAAGTGATTGCAAAATATTAACGTCATGTACACAAACCAACGCTGCACACCCATTACTCTCGAGTAATTACTCCGGACCCGTGATCGGATATATATGCCCATGCGTATGTTAGATGAAAGAGGAGACACAGAGCTATCATTTGATACCAAATACATCCTTCTGGGTTATAAAACAGACAAAGTGACAAAATAATAACTTCATATAGCTCAACTTACCCCACGTTTTTGTCTGTTTTTGTGGCAAAGCATGTTTATAATCCAACGCTATTGTGTGTTTCTCTATGGCAAAACATGTTTATAATCCGGTTTTGAGATCCTAGCAAATTCCTGCATGGCATCCAATTCAAGGCTCACATTGCATCCCAATTTGTTCAACAGAGAAACACCTTTTTGCCTTTACTTTGTTCATGGCAATGCAGTAAAAGTTGAGAATCATCATGAGTGCATACACCATAGTCACACATGCTAACAGGCAAACTTGGGTCAAGTCAGGTCAGATCAGTTAGTGTCACAGATATGGGCGCAGAATGGTCATTTTTCATCGCTAAATAAAAATGGCATTTATTTCCGTAAATCACACACCACATATTTCTGTAAATTGCTCAGCCCCAGAGTATCCCTCCAACATGGCAATTATATTGCCCGTTTCAGGACAGTCTGCCCTACACACACATGAAAGGCATGTAGAGCTATGAGCTTACTGTGGTGAGATACAGGTCAAAATATAAGAATTTTTATAATATGATTTCTATATTTTAATTCTTTAAAAATCAAAATAAAATCAATGCTAGTACTAATAAATGAAATGGCAGATCTGGATAGCCTAGACTCTGCTGAAAAAAACTATATAAAATATGTGTGTGTGGCACTTACAATGACCAGAATAAATCCTTATGAATAAAGGTAGTGAAAATGCCCTAAAAACAGCTTAGGGTTCTAAGGGTTAAGGCTAGTCTGCCTGGGCCTGGCCATGTTTGAACCGCCTCACTCATTTGTTCGTTGTTTAACATGGACGTTTTAAGCGTGCGCTTCCTATTTGAAATGCAGCATAGGGTATGCGTGTTGTTTAATAGCTTAGGCTACTTTTCAAACGGTAGAGCCTGTTCATTTAAAAACATAGCCAGAGGACGTATGATATAGGCTTACATATTTAGGCTTATTCTCAAATTCAGATTACGCTAGGGGACGGGATTATTAGCCAATTTCAATCGGATAATTCGGAGAATTCAAGAGAGATTTAATTTTGTCGGACATTTCATTTTTTTTCTGGCCAATGTCCGGTAATTACCGGACAACGGAAACCCTGTGTGTGTGTGTGTGTGTGTGTGTCGAGGTGAGGTGGGAAGGAGGAGTGCATCAGCATGCTGCAGTGAGCTTGAGGCACAATCACGCTGGAGGGCCTCGGCTGAGAAACACTGAAACACTGGCATCCAAATTTAACTCGCCTGCTGACAAAGTGTTAGAGTGATTCACTGTCGCACCCCTCCCATCTCCCAATGCACAGACACAGACATACACACACACACACACACACACACCAACACACACACACACACATGCGCACACACGCACACACACCGATCCTTCTTTGACGCTCTCTATCTCTCACTTATGTGTTCCTCTCTCCCTGTCTTTTTTTCTTTCTCTCTCTCTCTCTCTGTTTTTGTTATTCTTTGGAGAACTCTCTTTGTATCTCTTCCTCCATTCCCTTCACACCTTCTCTTCCTTGCTAAGCGTCTCCACACCAGCCCCCCCACACACACACACACACACACACCTGTGCCCCCCTTCCCTTCTCAATCCACCCTTCTCCAGCCCCAGTGCTTGCTTGCTGTCACCAGCACCCCTGCCCCCCCGCAGGAGCCATGCCTGTGCCTGAGCCTGTGACAAACGGCTCGTCCAAACGCAGAGTTCAACATTAAACCTGCAGACCGGCCCAGAAGCCTGATGAATTTTTGATAAACTGTCCCCGGAGGTTTATAAACACATTTTCAACGGTGACGGAGAGAGAGAGAGAGAGAGAGAGAGAGAGAGAGAGAGAGAGAGAGAGAGAGAGAGAGAGAGAGAGAGGTGGATAGAGGGAGAGAGACAGAGAGGTGGATAGAGGGAGAGAGACAGAGAGGTGGATAGAGGGATAGAGAGTGGAGGAAGACAGAGTGAGAGTAGTAATGAGTGGAAAGAGATTGAGAGAAAGAGAGTGGTGGAAAGACAGACTCAAATTGAGAGAGAGGGGTGCACAGTAATGAACGGATGGGGAGAGAGGAAAACAGATTAAGAGAGAGGGAGAGAGAGGGAGAGAAAGAACGAAAGAAAGAATGAGAGAGTTAGTATAAGAGACAGCATGGATGAGAAAGAGAGGTAGATAGTGCATGAGAGAGAGAGAGAGAGAGAGAGAGAGAGAGAGAGAGAGAGAGAGAGAGAGAGAGAGAGAGAGAGAGAGAGAGAGAGAGAGAGAGAGAGTGACAGCTAAGAGGGAGGAAATGGGCAGGAGATGCTTCCAGCACGTCAGCCATGCTCCGACACCAGCACTGGCATGAACTTATGGGCTACTGCCCACACCTGCTCCCCTCAGCTGTAAACAATCCACAGCTT
Source organism: Alosa alosa (assembly GCF_017589495.1). Taxonomy (NCBI): domain Eukaryota; kingdom Metazoa; phylum Chordata; class Actinopteri; order Clupeiformes; family Clupeidae; genus Alosa; species Alosa alosa. The sequence goes on along the minus strand of NC_063212.1, from coordinate 19,453,194 downwards.
TAAATCCCAGCCATGTGCTCACACAGACACGCACAAACACACACACACACACACACACACATACACACAAACACACACATTCACACACGCTCACATATACGGACACACACACATTCACACACACTCAGAGAGAGAGAGAGAGAGAGAGAGAGAGAGAGAGAGAGAGAGAGAGAGAGAGAGAGAGAGAGAGAGAGAGAGAGCTTTAAATCCTGGCTATACACACTTCACTTGCGTGTTCCGGTTTGTGTTTTTGTCCATGCTAATGCACGTACATGCACACACACACGCACACACACACACACACACACACCTTTCAATCGCGGGCGCGTTTCTTGTGCCGGGTCCTCTATCAGCACAGCCGGAGCCCCAGATTGCTCGCATAAATATGGGACAGGCAGCAGACGAGGAGCCTGTGGTTCCATTAGCCTCTGCTTTACAGGAAGCGCCAGCCAGACACACACACACACACACACACACACACACACACACACACACACACACACACACACACACACTCATGCACTCACTCACGCACGCACACACACACACACACACACACACACACACACACACACACACATGCACATTTTATACATGCACACACACATACACACACACGCACACACACTTTTACAAATTTCCCCACAGTACTAAGTTCTGGGAGTTCACCTCTGTCTAAGCATGGCTGAATTTCAATGAAGCAAAGAAGCATTTATCGTTCCAGAGTTCAAAAGTGGATCCATTTCACAACACACCTATTACACAAGAACTGCATTGTAAACTGATTCACAGAAACATCTATAAAAGGACAGTGTGTGGTGAACATATTTTGTGAGGGAGTTCTGGTGAAACAAAGAAACAACTGAAAAAACCTGAAGGGAGAATGTATATCCCATATCCCAGATCTGATGCAATGAATTTAGTCATAACTCTGCAGTGTTGCAGGGAGCCAGACATCCTTTGATTGCAAAAGCAAGCCTGCTGGAAGAGTTTAGGAATGTTTGGAGCAAACACACTGTATTTTCTCCCTCTCTCCTCCTTCTCTCTTAAGGCACTTTACACAAGTATTGATGTAAAAAGCAGCCGGGGACTTTTCATGTGTGTGTTTTGCGTTCAAATAAAATGCACCACTACCTGAATCTGAATCCTATCTGAATGGCTAAAAAAACCTGACACTGGTGCCTTTAAGTATAAGTATAAGTATAAGAATAGATACTCTTCTGATCCCGTGAGAGAAATTTGGTCTCTGCATTTATCCCAATCCGTGAATTAGTGAAACACTCAGCACACAGTGAACACACAGTGAGGTGAAGCACACACTAATCCCGACGCAGTGAGCTGCCTGCTACAGCGGCACTCAGGGAGCAGTGAGGGGTTAGGTGCCTTGCTCAAGGGCACTTCAGCCGTTCCTACTGGTCGGGGTTCGAACCGGCAACCCTCCGGTTACAAGTCCGAAGCCCTAACCAGTAGGCCACGGCTGCCCCCCCCCCAAAAATACTTTGTCTTTCACTGCATCTCCTCACATTCATGCAAGTTAGCAACGCAAATGTGTTAGATTTCACATGGCATTGGCGTTTAGTGCTGTGCCTAAACTACTGCACTGGAGATGATAGCCACACCGGCGGCTTCCTGGCAGTCGGCGTCTAACGGTGTGCCATTCCGCTCAATTTCCTGATGAGAGCAGGTCGTCAGATATTTGAGACGGAAAACATTCAGCAAACATTCAATCTTCCTGCTGATTGAGGAGTTACTCTTTGAGTCGGCACTCAGGTTGTGTCGGTGTGTGTGTGTGTGTGTGTGTGTGTGTGCAAGGCTAGTCCTCAGGCGTACCAATTTGTTTAGATACACACAGAGGAAGAAAATGAGAGAGAGAGAGAGAGATATGAAGTGAGTGGAATTTATTTTCCATCCTCTTCCCCAGAAGTGCGATTAGAACATGAAGCATCCTCTCTCTTTCTCTCTCTCTCTCCTTTTCTCTCTCTCTCTCTCTCTCTCTTTCTCTCTCTCTCTCTCTGAGACCCATGGGACTGTTACCGTGACAATAATTTATGCAGGAAAAAGGAAAACAGAAGAGGAGGAAAAAAAAAAAAAAAAAAAATGGCCATGGCCTTCCAGATCAATGTGTCTGTTGATTCCGGGTGACAGGCTGAAACTATAATACACTCATTAGCCTGCTCTTCACAATGAAAAGGCTGGAATCATATTCCTTTCAGCTGGGAGCGCCATTTGTCAGGCGTTAGTCCTGCAATCCAGAAAAAAAACGTTTGTTTTTGTCTCTTCTCTCTCCCCTCCTCCTCCTCCTCTTCCTCCTCCACCTCCTCTTCCTCTTCCTCATCTTCCTCCTCCTCTTCCTCCTCCTCCTCATCATCCTCTTCATCCTCCTCCTCCTCCTCCTCTTCCTCCTCCTCTTCCTCCTCCTCCTTCCCTCCGTGCTCCACTGCTCTTCCCAAGGCTCTGTAGGAATGTTGACAGTGGAAGCACGAAGGGAGACAGCAGAGATTGTCTCCTACTCTGCACACTTGATGTTGTGAGATCTCTGCTGCCTGTCACTTGCCGGGCTTGGGAATCGAACACACTAGGGAGCAGTCAGAACTTGAAGCACACTTGTTCTGACGGACGGCCTTTTTGAAGTCCCTTTTTTTTTACAGTAACTTATCATTTAGCTTTAATTAGTGTGGATAATAGTAGTCCTGTCAGTACAGTCCTTAGACAATGGTGTGTGTGTGTGTGTGTGTGTGTGTGTGTGTGTGTGTGTGTGTGTGTGTGTGTGTGTGTGTCGTGCGTGTGTGTGTGTGTGTGCATTTGCATGTTTGCATACAGTATGTTTGTGTTTTTGTCTACAGGTGTTCAGAGGTATTTTTGTATTTGTGATGCATGGGTGCTTACTGTAGCTCCCTACTTCCAGTCTTAGCCACGTGAACAAGGTTTTTGAGATTAGGCTACTGTAATCAAGAATGGATCACTGCCGTTACTTGTAGTAACAGCACGTGACTGAGGCAATGCATATCTCACTCATCCACTGCAATCAGCCCAGGCCTAGTTCTGTGCATCTGTGGGACTGGACAGCTCATGCATGC
>NC_063212.1:19440117-19445117 GCF_017589495.1 Alosa alosa | reverse complement strand
GTGTTCACAGATATGATTCAGAGAGAGAAAGACAATGATCAGTGGAGACTGAGAGTGGAGACTGACGCACTGGATATGTCATGACACTGCTACTACTACTGCAGTACATCACCGGGTCATGTGGAATAAGCAGATGAACGTGTGCATGGCTCAACACTCTGCTACAGAGAGAGAGAGAGAGAGAGAGAGAGAGAGAGAGAGAGAGAGAGAGAAGAGAATTGAAAATGTTCTAACCTTAAGGGAGAAAAAAAAAGTCAGGAAACCACTGGTCTCCGCCTCCTCACTTCCACTGGACATGCCGGTGTGAAACTATCCCCCTCCTCCCTCTCTCTCTCTCTCTATCTCTCTCTCTCTTTCTCTCTCTCCACGCCTGCTACCTTTAAAATGGCTTCCTTTTTACCTTGGCCGGCTGATTGTCATTCATCTCCACATTGAGAGGTTAATAAGTGGGCCATGCTGGCGTAATCATAAAAAATAAGTGCCCGGGGGTACTTGTGCCCAACAGCTCTCCGTAAATGCGCGTCCGATCTATTTAGGCACGAACCGCCACTGTAATGATCTGACTCGGAAGCAGGAGTTCCACTGCCATACCTGGCCTCACACATTCACAGGGAGGAGGGATGGAGAGAGAGAGAGAGAGAGAGAGAGAAATGGTGTCATTTTATTCTTCTACAACACATAAGTGCTGTTTCCTGCCGCGATTGGATTGCATTTGCCTGTTGTTTCTTTGTTTGAACGTGTTACTGCAAAATAGGGCGAGGTGACTAAAGTGTTTTACTCAGAAATGAAAACGGAGCTAATTTCATATGCATGTGAGTGTCTTTTCTGGCTACACCCACTTTTAGAGATCTGAAACGGCAGTGGGGATATTATTTAGAGTGACACGAGGGTGAAACGTAGAAACAGGAAAGGAAAGTAGATGACAAGAAAGAAAGTAAACACAAACAAGTTGACTGAAACCACATCAGTGGATGTTTCTATAAATTGCTACCACACTTCCCTTCACCTGTCAGTGTTCGGCTGCCCGTCTTTACGTTCCTGAAGGAAGATATGCGGAATTCTATACAATGTTTGTTTGAACACAGACCCGTCACACTCATCCGTTGACTTGCAAATTGTGCAATTACAGTGGACACGCTGTGGTGGTGTGTTACGATAGAGCCGGTCTGATGCTAGCTGGTTTGTATGCTAACTTTTAGTGGATATCTGGACGACACAATCTGTCGCTATTTCTTGGCCATTTTTAAAAGGACCTTTAAGTCTCTGTGTTCACACATTATACACTAGTCCCATTCATTACAGTGTGAAGAAAAGGCTATAATGAACAGAGCTGCTTCGGGTCAGATCACATCATTACTTTATATGGGAGTACATTTACATGTGATTTTCATATAATATAATATAATATAATATAATATAATATAATATGATAATATAATATGATAATATAATATAATATGATATAATATAATATAATATGATATAATATAATATAATATAATATAATATAATATAATATAATATAATATAATATAATATAATAGAGCTCATAGAAGTGCTGCAGTAGGGGAGATAGGGAAGGAGGAAGGGGAAGAAGACTTAATTAATTAGGCAAGCCAGACTCACTGTGTTTCTAGTGATGAGTACTGAGGAACTGTGGTGTGTGTGTGTGTGTGTGTGTGTGTGTGTGTGTGTGTGTGTGTGTGTGTGTGTGTGTGTGTGTGTGTGTGTGCGTGTGCGTCACCAGAAGCTGTATTAATATTCTTATCCTACGTCATAAACTGCTGCCGATTACTTGAAGTGCTGAGAGCAGGGCGTTTCACCCACTCGAGTGCTTTTCATCATTCTAATGCATTATGGGATATATATTTATTTTATTGAAAATGTCTCTGCCTTCTCTCTCTCTCTCTTTCTCTTCCTCTCTCGCTCTCTTTGCAAGTAATGGAAGGAGGATGAGAATTCAAACACATTAGCTGTGACACCTCCAACCCCCCCCCCACACACAGACACAGCACACACACACACACACACACACACACACACACACATACATACACACACACACACACACACACACACACACACACATACACACACACACACACACACACACATACACACACAGACACACATACAGACACACACACACACACACACACACACACACACACACACACACATATACACACCCACACACACACACACACACACACACACACACACACATACACACACACACACACACACACACACACACACACACACATTGCTTTTGTTTGCTATTGGGCTCCCCCAGCAGTTGTGGAGAATTTATATTTTACACAACGGAAATACTACTGACAGCCTGGACACGGTACATGTGGATTTGTTTACTAGCTAAAGGGAAGGAACTGGCTAAGATAATCTTCAAAGATCCATGTCGATGGAGAATGTAATATTACACAATTTCATGGAAATAGTTGACTATTGCACCATTGCCGTAAAGCTATTCATAGTTCTCCGGCTCGGGGGAGAGCAAAGTTGCTGGTTCTCCGTAAACAGGTACGGAATGCATTCCTTTCTCCCCATTACAAGTTAGTTGACTTCAAAACTGTTATATTAAGGTAAAAACTTGTAAAGTAAACCAAGTTCTTATGCCTTACATGTTGGGATGTATCAGACATATTTAATGCTTAGAACAGTAGACTAAACAAACTTTACTTAGGTTAAGTTCATATTGGCATACGCCAAGGCTGGGAATTAACATTTAACAATGTGACCAAGCACTGACAGACAAATGGTTAAACAAGCCATTCAATAGTAACTCATTATTTTCTCACTTTCATATTTGACTGGTGCTCTAATGTCCATCCCTGGTGTGAAACCTTCATATTCCTGGGGATAGACAGAAACTTGTTCAAATCAGGTTCAACAATAGTAATGACATGCTGCTATTAATGTCTCTTTATTGGTGATATCACTATGCCTACCTGGGGTGGGGCTGGGGCCCAAAGCATTAGTAGGATACACACACACTCTCACTATTTTTCTCTCTCTTTCTCTCTCTCTCACATACTCACACACACACACACACACACACAAACACACACACACACACACAAACCGCTCTGCGTTTTCCAATCTTTTATTTCATATTTGCCGGCATGGGTGCCATTGGCTTTTTTAATCAAGCTTTGGCCAGCCTCACTGACCATCAGCAATATCTCCCATCGTCCCCGTCATTACTCAATAATCACTGACACACACACACACACACACACACACACACACACACACACACACACACACACACACACACACACACACACACAGACACACAGGCCTCTGGGAAGCCAGCGGTGGCCTTTTATGAACTTCTGTGGCTTGAAGCTTTCATATCATTAAGGTTTTATATTGCTTATCCATGGTGGTGTGTCCTCCTTCGCGCCCTGGTGATTTTTTTAATGCTGGCTTTTGGAGAGCTCTGTTGAGACCATCTTTTACAGTTTTTTTTGAAAGCATGCCGCATACTCTCAGAACTCTACACACAAAGCAATAAAAAACAAAAAAATACCACACACACAATGGGCAAAACCTCAATTCTCCTGCAAAATGAAACTTTACATTCAAAACAATGTTATTTCTTTTCAAAATGGTATTTTGTTTTCAAATGACACACACAAACCATCATACAGTATGAATAGTTAAGCAATATAGCACGAGTGAGAGTGGGGTTGGTCATGGATATTCCCACGGGTGTTGTTCGGCCGTAGCCACGAGGCCAGAGGATTTTACCAAATATAATTACTTCCGTTATTTCTTTGTGCAGCTGAAGAAAATTTTGAGACATCCAGGTGTTGATTTGTTCTATACACTGACACATAGATTCAAGAGGACCATAGTCATTTGGTGACAGAGCTAAGTAAATTTGTGTGTCATCTGCATAGCTATGATATGAAATCAAGTTATTTTGGATGATTTGTCCAAGTGGGAGCATATAGAGGTTGGCCCTAAGATCGACCCCTGGGGAACACCACAGGTCAAGGACGTTGGTGTTGAGGTACAGTTTCCGATGGCAACAAAGAAGCTCCTTTCTTGTAGATTTAGCCAGCTGATAACTATGCCTGTAAATCCAACCCAGTGTTCTAGTCTGTGTAGTAAAATATTGTGATCAACAGTGTCAAATGCTGCACTAAGGTCCAATAGCACTAGGACTGATGTTTTACCTGAATCTGTGTTTAGGCGTATGTCATTGGAAACTTTAATGAGAGCTGTTTCAGTGCTGTGATTTGCCCGAAAACCAGACTGAAAGTAATCAAAATACCCATTTGATGTTAGGAAGGCGGTTAATTGATTAAAGACTACTTTTTCAATAATTTTGCCAATAAAAGGTAGATTGGATATGGGCCTGTAATTGTTTAGCATGGAGGCATCCAGGTTATTCTTCTTGAGAAGTGGCTTTACAACAGCTGTTTTCAGTGACTTAGGAAAAGTGCCAGACAGCAGCGATACATTTACAATTTGAAGGACATCCGCCGCTATGAGATGAAAAACAGTTTTGAAGAAATTGGTAGGCAGAGTGTCTAAGACACGTGGAAGAGCTGAGATTCTGTACCATTTTTTTTAAGTGTTTCATAGTCTATCAAGCTGAACTCTGACATTAAGTTTAGTTTCTCTCTGTTTGTTGCTGGAAGTTCAGGTTGTTGAATTTGTAATTGAGCAGATATGTTGAGTCTGATTTTGTCAATTTTACCTTTAAGAAAAGATGAAAACTCATTGCATTTATTAGTTGAGAGAAGTTCAGGCGCTAATTGTGAGGGGGGATTTGTTAATTTATCAACAGTTGAAAATAGAATACGAGTGTTATTTGAACTTCTATTGATAATGTTAGAAAAAAAGGACTGTCTCGCTTTGCATATTTCAGAGTTATATGTGCGGAGCATCTCTTTATGGATTTGATAGTGGATCTGAACTTCGTATTTACGCCATTTTCTTTCAGTCTTCCTACACTCTCTACACTG
>NC_063212.1:19430117-19432617 GCF_017589495.1 Alosa alosa | reverse complement strand
GAGGCTTAAGTGCACAACACAGAGTTTGCGTTGGCACATCTTAACAAGTCGTTTGTGTTGCACACACACCCATTGTGTATATGTGTGAGCGTGAGAATGTATATAATCACACACACACACACACACACACACACACACACACACACACACACACACACACACACACGCACACACACGTATAGCAACTAGAAAATAGCAACCTTTAGGCGGACACTGACTGTTTATTAGTTTGTGATTAACTCTATGTGAACTTTTCAGCATTCTCACACAAACTCTCTCTCTTTCTCTGTCTCTCGCACGCACACACGCACGCACGCACGCACGCACGCACGCACACACAAAACAGACAGATTAGCTTCATGCTTCTCTAGGACCTGCTCATTTGAAGTGGATCAACAGGGCTGGGTTCACATGCAAGTTCATTGGGAAGGCGTTTGTGCATTAGCCTGAGAGCATAGCTGCATCCTCCTGAGCCAGTCGCACGGGTCGATAGCAAATTTTAGAGGATGAGGAAGAGATTAAGACACGATACAGTCTCTCTCTCTCTCTCTCTCTCCGGTCTGTCTCTTTGTCTTAGTTGTTCTTGGTCTCTCACACACACATTCACTACTCACTTATTCACCTACTGTCACACTGAGACACACACACACACACACACACACACACACACACACACACACACACATTGTTATGAGGGTCTTATCCTCTGACCTTGATGACCGAGCTTTCATGTTTGTTATGTCTGTAGGCAGTGCCCCCAACCCCCCCACACCCTCCCCCAATCCCAGTTGCATTATGAAACCATTCCGGCCATTATCGCCTGTGAGTGCACACCTCCTTACAGTTCTGGAGTGCTTGGAGAGATTTCATTAAAGTTGGTTCTAATTATGGAGGTGTTGAAATGTAATTAATGACTGCCAAGGCTGACTTCATTATATCACAGCTTTGCCTTCTCAGAAACCTTTCACGCTCAGTTCTTTTATTTATATATGTAGTTGCTCAGTGTCAGTTGTGCAGACATGACGTTATGGTTCCCAACAACAGTCCCAGCAGGCCTTCCATTCTCCCAACCTATTCCTCCATTCTCCTGTTTAACTTTAAACTTGTAATGGGCAATCAATACATGGCATTTTTTGGGTGGTGGGATATGATCCTATCAGCTATCAGCATATTAATCTGTTCCCCCATTTCTCTCTTCTCTTTCTTTGTTCTCTTGTCTCTGTCTCTCTGTCTCAAATTCAAATTTATTCACATGGGTGTTTTGGACATGGTCGATTTCATTTTCCCTCATTGTCATTATTATCATCAGTAGTTTTCCATCCCTCCCCCGCTTCTTCCACTGTTTCACTATCATGTTGTCATCCTGCTACATTCCTGTAAACCCCGCTTTTCCACTTCCATTATGTTCTCCTCTTGCCTCTTTATTCTTCCATTTTTTTTTCCATCCATCCATCATCCATCATTCGATGCCACTTTATCATCTTCTTTGTTCTATCTTCCTCTTCCTTTTTAGCCTGCGCGCGGTGTTCGATCCTGCGGCGCCTGATCCGCCCAGGTGCGGCGCGCCGCGCCTTTGCCCGTTTTGATTCCGTTTAAAAAACGCGCCTTTAGCAAATGCCGTTCTCCTCCTCCTCTCCTTCCTTTCTCTCCTCTCCTCTCCTCTTCTCTTCTCTCCCTTCCCTCCTCTCCTCTTTTCTCTTCTCCCCTACCCTTCTTTTCTCTCCTCTCTTCTCCTTTCCTCCTCTCTTCTCTCCTCCCCTCCCCTCTTTTCCCCTCATCTCTTCTCTCCTCCCCTCCCTCCTCTCTCCCTCCCCTCCCCCTCCTCTCCTCTCCACTCTTCTCCTCTCCTCCTCTCTTCTCTCCCTCCCTCCCTCCTCTCCTCCTCTTCTCTCCCTCCCCTCCCTCCTCTCCTCTCCTCTCTTCTCTCCTTCCCTCTCTTCTCCTCCCTGTTGCGTGGGGAAATGGAGACGGCTGTGCAGAAAAGTGGCATTTTGTGCACGATCCGGCTGCTTCAGCCATGCCGAGGAGATATCTATTGCTATCTGTCCACCACTAACTCTACCTCTTCTCTCTCTCTCCCTCTCTCCTTCTCTCTCTCTCTTTCTTTCCATCTCTCTCTATCTCTCCATCTCCATCTCATCTCTCTCTCTCTCTCTCTCTCTCCCCTGTGTGTCTCTCTCCTGCTCCCTTTCTTCTTTGCTGCTTTACTGCAAGTGCTGGTGAGAATAGCTGTGAGGATATCCCTCTCTGTCACATTTCCTTGCTGTTCCTCTTGATCTGTCCTGCCTGTTGTCTGCTCAGTGGTGCTAGTGAGTGCCTCTGTTAAAGAATATTGCAGCTGAGATAGCCTGTAACACACAGCGCTGATTGGGGATCAGTGTGTCGGACTCCTTTTCACTAAAATCCAGCCTCCCCACACACACACACATTCACTACTCACTTATTCACCTACTGTCACACTGAGACACACACACACACACACACACACACACACACACAC
>NC_063212.1:19422617-19425117 GCF_017589495.1 Alosa alosa | reverse complement strand
GCGTTGTTTGGGTGTGTGCCCATGGGTAGTCTGTAGTCTGTGGGTAGCGCATGTGTCTATTTCTATGTTTCTGTTTGTGTTTGAAGCACCTTATCAAGATCAGCCTCATCTTGTTTCACTACTTTATTGTAGTCAGAGACAAGTCAGTAATGGGAAGCAGGCTTTCTCCCTCCATATCCCTCTCTCTCTCTCTCTCTCTCTCTCTCTCTCGTTTGTGCGCACGCTCTCTCGTTCTCTCTTCCCCCCTTTCGATATGGTTGTGTAGTCATCTGTAGAGTCTGTAGAATCTCCTGTGCGCAGATGGCCCATGATCCACCTGCTCCAAGCAGTCGCTCAGCCTTCCCTCTGGCTGCCTGCCAGGATGTGTGGAGCACAGCCTCTGGTACTGCCGGTGCTACATATACAGGGACGAACTAGTCCTGTGACTGCACTGGAGTCAGCCATTATTTACACAGTGACTAGGACGTGTTTCACAGCAGTATTATGGTTTGCTCCATTTGACAGGTACTAGGATTGTTATTTTGACAGGTACTAAGGTTGTTCTTTTGACAGGTAATAGGATTGTTCTTTTGACAGGTAATAGGATTGTTCTTTTGACAGATACTAAGGTTGTTCTTTTGACAGGTGCTAAGGTTGTTCTTTTGACAGGTACAGTACTAAGGTTGTTCTTTTGACAGGTACTAATATTGCTCTTTTGACAGGTAGTAAGGTTGTTCTTTTGACAGGTACTAAGGTTGTTCTTTTGACAGGTACTTAGGTTGTTCTTTTGACAGGTACTAAGGTTGTTCTTTTGCACTAAGGGATGTTGTCCAGTGGATCTGTAACTGTTGGATCCAGTTAGCTCCTGGTGCAGAGTGGCTAGCCTTAGACAAACACGCATAATTTTGCATGCTGAAAGTATGAGAGTAAGAGTCAGAAACACGGACATGCGCGCACACACACACACACACACACACACACACACACACACACACACACACACACACACATGCCTCAGGCACCCTCTTCAGCTCCTATCACCCTATCCTGCCTCGGCCTTTAGATGGGGTCTCTTTCAGCAGGCTCCTCCAGATAAGCCTGCATGCCTTTCCTTGAACATGACCCCCGTTTGAAGTGTGTTTAAGCCCTTCCTGCTGTGCTGTCCCCACCACCAATACTCTCCTGGAGAGACCCAGAGTAGCCTGATGTGACTCTACACGCGCACACACACACACACACACACACACACACACACACACACACACAACAGTCAGTCAGTGTTGCACTTGCTCACCACTCTTACAAATGCTCAGAATGTGATGCCAGACAGATGTGCATTTGGATTCCCCATAATAGAACTCACAGAGCTGCTGGTTTTTCAAGTACTGGACAGATGCAGAGTTTGAAATGTCATCCTCAATGATGGAGCGTGTTATGTGAGTGTTTTAAAGGGTTTGGTTTGATGGACTGTCTGTCAGTGAGGGTGTGTGTGTTTGTGTGTGTGTGTGTGTGTGTGTGTGTGTGTGTGTGTGTGTGTGGCCTGGCCACTTAGTCGCCTCTTGAGTGCATCTAACACATTGGCTCCTTGTTAATTTAAGCCTTGTAGCCTTGAGGGGTGTCTACCACCCCTTGCTTCTCAAGTGTTTCACACACACACACACACACACACACACACACACACACACACACACACACACACACACACACACACACACACACATGAACAGGGTGTTTAAAACCCCATGCCATAGTGATGGGGGGTTGTTAGCACCTGTCTAAACCACCCAATCACACTGTCATAGAGACCATGGGGTGCTATGAACACATTTTCACACACACACACACACACACACCCACACACACACACACACACACACACACACACACACACATACACACACTCTCTCTCTTTTTTTCTCTCCCTGTCTCTTAGTCTTTTCCTCTCTCACACTTGTCATGGTTTTATGGTTTATGGTTTTAATATAGGTATGTTAAGCCTCTCTCTCTTTCTCTCTCTCCCTCTCCCTCTTCTTGAATTTCCCCTGGGGATCAATAAAGTATCTATCTATCTATCTATCTATCTATCTATCTATCTATCTTTCCGTGCAATCCATTATACATGTTTCCATGTATTTTTTCTCTCTCAAATTACCATCGTTAATAAGGCAAATATTCAGCCTAACACGAGTACACGAGTACAGTGACCTACAGTACTGTATGACCATTAAGACTCTGTGCCCCCTACTCTCCACTCTACCTGGTGCATGCTTCTCCAGGGAGCTAGAACAGTGCATATTGAAACCATATGACGCGCAAAACAAATATCCCCGTGTAATGACAGCTTGCATTTCACAAAGAATCAGGAAAAACTTTATATGGGCAGCTTATATCATAATGCAAGTCTCCATTAGCATCTGAAGTTTCGTGTAAAAATGATTCATGTCTGGTTTTGTCTCATATTAAGCTTTTATTTGGTTGTTAAGGGGGTATTATCCTCCAGGGATCGTCAGGCTGCTGAAGT
>NC_063212.1:19410117-19417617 GCF_017589495.1 Alosa alosa | reverse complement strand
CATATGAGTGAATAGTTACATACAGTATGAGTGAATAATACATTGTCAGTGAATAGTTACATATGAGTGAATAGTTACATGCTGTATGAGTGAATAGCTCAGTCATTCCATATAAAGACATTAGGCTGTACCACTTTCTACTTTGTTTTGTAAACAAGTTGACACACTTTTGAAAGCTATTAAAAGCTGTTTTAGATGTTCATTTCCTGTCTGCCTGCTAATTTACTGAACCTCTGCATAGAAAAGTGTAGTTTTGGAGGCACACATTTCTCTATCATATACAGTGGACATACCCCAGAATTGTAACATTTGTTTTAACAATACTCCAATTTTTGAACCTATTAATGTTGATTAGTAAACATGTCATAAACATGTTCTGATTGCCAGATCATCTGGGCCACTACTATTTCACGTGGAAATTGATCTGGGAGGCTGTGGTGGTGGTGGGGTTGCTGTCGTCGCAGAGATTCCTTTTGAAGGCGCCTGATTAAATCAAAATCAGGCATATCCTCCCTTAAGCCGATATCCCAAAGAGCTCCTATATCTCAGATGTGTCAGTCATCAGGTCTTCAAACAAAGCCTTCCTCATCGGACCACTTCACAGCATCTCAGTCTCATGTCAGAATGCATAGCCTAGTTAATCACATGGCACATGAGAGACAGGGCACAGAATATTGAAGAGGACTTATTTTTGGGGAAATTTTACATTTTACATTTGTTGTATTTTGCTTTGAGGCATGTTGAGTTCTCACACAGGGCTGGGCTCTTGTGTGTTTTTCTAGACCTTGAAAAAGTGGAAATTGGGGTGAACCTCGTGAAAAAAAGTCTGGATTTTTTTTACTCAGTAATGAATACATAAAAAATCAACCAAGCAAAGACATGTTCAACGTCAAAGGTGAACGTCCCAACAATAATACAAAAAAAAATATTAGAGAAAAAAGAAAATAAAAATAAAAAGAAGAAAACAAAAATATGAAAACTGCCAGGGTCAAGTCTCCTTGGCTTCAGCTGCTTCATAAAACTACTGACCTGCAGGCTGTTTGGTCTGTCTCCTGCTGCTGCTCTTTACAAAGCGTGTGGGGTCCACCACCAGCCGAGCCTTTCAAATCATTAACACCAGAGCATTAATGCCTACAATGAGAACGCAGGGAGTACAACGCAATCAATATAACTCAAAACCTCACCACACACATGCACACCCGCACACGCACACGCACACACATACACACACACGAACACACACACACACGCACACACACGCGCGCACACACACACACACACACACACACACACACACAGACACGCACACGCACGCACACGCACATACACACACACACACACACAGCCTACGTGTTGGCCACCAATAGCTCAGTTACCTGTCTGGAATCACAATAGGAGCCAATTAGGTTTGCTGGTGATGGTGGCAGTGTGTGTGTGTGTGTGTATGTGTGTGTGTGTGTGTGTAAAATGCAAACCCGCTGCACAACGCACACCTGCGGCCCTGGAGAGCAGTTTACGGCGCTTTGCACCTCAAGCGCAGCCCTTCATCTCCCTCCCCGTTTGAGCTGAATATTTTATGAGCGGAACACTCTGTGCTGAACGATGGGATGGGCCGGGCCTCGTTCTGTGTGTTAGAACGCGGTCAGGAGGGGGGGGGGGGGGCGACCTGTCAAACAGCAGAAGCGAAGCGACGGTGCAGCAAAACAGATCGTCTCCTCCGGGCCTGTTGAGACTTACAGTAGCAGCGAGTCACAGAGGAGGCCTGTTGAGAGTCAGAGGAGGCCTGTTGAAAGTCACAGACGAGGCCTGTTGAGAGTCACAGACGAGGCCTGTTGAGAGTCACAGACGAGGCGCTGTGCATCCGTCTGGCGGAGCAGCGCAGTTCCACGTTGTGCCTGGACGTGTGTCTCATCATGTTTAAGGGCACCGACCAACAGGGCCACCACTGTGCCTCTCATTTATTACAAAACATGGCTCCCTCACAGCATTGTAATCAGGAAATGTGTCTGTGGACCAGCAAGGCTGACTCTAAGCTGAGGAAGCACGACTGGTCTACTGTAAATCAGTCGGAGTAGAAACATGTCTGCAAATAGGGAGATGAGCACTCAGTATCAAGACCCTGTAGACTGTTCTAGCACATTGGAACAGTATGTGTATAACACTGCTTGAAGGTGCTATGTCATTTATTTTTTTTATTTTAAAGGTTTTTTTTTTATGTATTTTTGTTTTTACATATTTGCAAATAGTTTCATGATCTAGAGAAAGTAACCAGTTTGACGCAATGTCAAAAACTCCTATGGCCTGTGTTGCTCTGATATCTACTGAAGTCAGCATGCAAACCAGCTTGGGCTTGGCAATGCAAGTCAGTAGAAGAGAGCCGTGCGGCTGCGTTCAAGACAACTCGATTCTTATGGAATTAGACACAGCTCCTTTAATAATATCATTATCCAGCAGTGCTGCCCTTGTGCTAATTACACATCAATGTGGGCAGCCGTGGCCTACTGGTTAGCGCTTCGGACTTGTAACTGGAGGGTTGCCGGTTCGAACCCCGACCAGTAGGCACGACTGAAGTGCCCATGAGCAAGGCACCTAACCCTTCACTGCTCCCCGAGCGCCGCTGTTGTTGCAGGCAGCTCACTGCGCCGGGATTAGTGTGTGCTTCACCTCACTGTGTGCTGAGTACGTTTCACTAATTCACGGATTGGGATAAATGCAAAGACCAAATTTCCCTCACGGGATCAAAAGAGTATACTTATACTTATGTCTAGCTGTAGGTTAGTTACTACAAATAGGCCTGCAAACAGTATAGAAGTTTTCTGGAACATGTGAACCCACAATATTGTCCGGGCAACAATATTGTTTCGAATGAGGATGGGATATATGTTACATGTTATATGTCACATGCTATATGTGTTGTGTGGATGGGATATACTGTATGTTACATGTCATATGTCACAGGATATATGTGATGTCATGTGTTACATGTTATATATGTAGTATGAGGTGCTGTCACATCTATCTATCTATCTATCTATCTATCTATCTATCTATCTATCTATCTATCTATCTACAGTATCTATCTATCTATCTGGCTGGCTGGCTGGCTGGCTGGCTGGAGTGGGCCTTTGCACCACAGACATCTTCTCTCTTGCTGGGTACTAATAGTGAACATGATTTTGTTGAGTTTTGTTGTGCCAAGAAAGTTTCAACTGCAAACAAATTCATCATATCAGCGTTCTTTTGAAGCTGAAGTGGCTCTTCTGGAACATCAATATTAGACAAGCCTGCTTGTTGAAACATGAGAGGTGCCAAATGTTTAATGCCAAGCGGGAGCTCAAAATGAACAAACAGGCCCAGCCCAACGCAGAGAAACAGATTGAGATGAATTGGAAGTTAGTTGTAAAAGGTCACAAGCGCTACTGAAGCCAGTCGGTGTGTGACAGAAAGTGGACTAGCACTTTGCTCATAAGTTGCCATGATAAAGTTCTAAGAGGAGGTTTTTGAGAACCGAGTTAGCGTTAACACTATGGAGCCATTACGTAGTTACTGATAACCGCTCCCATTCACTGCAATTGCCAAATGCTATGCTATGGAGTGACAGAGTGGAGGAGAAGGAGAGAGAGAGCTAGTCCTGAGACTCACACATACTAATAGTACAACTAACACAACTAATAGTCAGCCTCAGGACTTTGCCACCCTTTCTCAAACAATTCGGCCTAACCAAATTATAAATGCAGAAAAACAAAATTACTTATTACATTGGACTGAAACAACAAAAAGACAAAATAAACTTCAATGTTATTTGGCCCTAAACAGAGAGTACACTGTGGCAGACTACCTATCCACAGTCACTGATACCAGACAGTGAAAAACCTTGATCAGGTACAGACTAAGCAATCACAGTCTGGCTATTGAGAAGGGCAGACACAGGCAAACCTGGCTGCCCAGAGAAGACTGTGCACCAACTGCAACCAAGGTGCCATGGAAACAGAGCTTCACTTTTTGGCTGAATGCTGCCAATGGAAAGAGATACGAGATCAATTCTTTCCTAAATTCAGATAAATGCTTCCAGAACTTCAAAACTTTAAGGATCTAAGTGTAAGAATATTATTAGGAGAGGAACAAAAGAGCGCAAGAGTCGCAGCAAGATATAGATGCTTGCCATAAACAAAGGGAGTCACTTCATCAGTGAAGCACACAAAAAAGTCAAATACACACACACACACACACACACACAAACACATACACACACACATGCACACTTACATGCACTCCCATCCACACCATCACATACACACACACAAACTGACACATGATGGTTTGTTTTATGTCTTTACACACTACTATGTACATGTACTATATGCTTTGGCAATACAAATTGTATTTTTTGTCATGACGATAAAGCTCAATTGAATTGAATTGAGAGAGAGAGAGAGATAGAGGGAGAGACAGAGACAGAGAGAGACAGAGAGACAGAGAGTGAGACAGATACGAAGCAGAGGCAAATCCTGACCAACTGACTATTCTTTCAGGAGAGGGACATTCAGCCCCTCTAGCAGCAAGATACATTTCACACTGTCATAATCTGAGAGACTCTAGCATAACTTAATTTTATTTTGTTTCATTTATTTATATTTATATTCTTATCCCTATATAGAATATATATACAGTGGGCATTGCTTCGATTTGGCCAGCTTCCTCATGATGTATGCCATAGCTGGATCAACATTGAATATCACGCGACTTTAATTTGTATTTGTCCAGTGACGCTGCAACGACGCTGCAACAACCCAAACAACCGGCAGATGAGAGAGAGAGTGAGACAGAGATACAAAGCAGAGGCAAATCCTGACCAAGACAGACCTGCATAGTTGTTTTCATCCACCCCAGCCCCCCAACCCCCCTCTCTAGTTTGATGACCATTGTGGATGAACAAAAAAATATGATGCCATGATGCAGCAGCATCTGAGAGAGAGAGAGAGAGAGAGAGAGAGAGAGAGAGAGAGAGAGAGAGAGAGAGAGAGAGAGTGGGGTTAAGATGCGCTTTAAGCATCGGGTAGCACCCGTGTAAACACATGGCTCTTCCTAATGTGTTTGCAAATGGATATGCAGGAGCGTGTCCAGGACCAGGCCTCCGGGTTGCAGGGCTAGCTGGGAATGTTAAACACTTTCCGCCGGCGTGAGGGGGGTTGGGGTGGTTGGAAGATTGCCACGTTGAACTCAGCCTCTTTTCCGCTCGCAATAGTCTCTGTGTGTGTGTGTGTGTGTGTGTGTGTGTGTGTGTGTGTCTGTCCGTGGCTATCTGAGTTGCGAGGCGGAGTGCTCTTCCCCTCACTGCGAGGAGGCCGGGGCAGAGGCAGTCATGCGGTGCCGCCTGTATTTATCTCTGCCACTACCATACTGTCTGTACACACACACAACACACACCCATGCTGCCTGTTCACACACACACACACACACACACACACACACACACACACCCATGCTGCCTGTTCACACACACACACACACAACACACACCCATGCTGTCTGTTCACACACACACACACACACACAAACACATACCCATGCTGCCTGTTCACACACACACACACACACACAACACACACCCATGCTGCCTGTTCACACACACACAACACACACCCATGCTGCCTGTTCACACACACACACACACACACACAACACACACCCATGATGTTTGTTCACACACACACACACACAACACAAACCCATGCTGTCTGTTCACACACACACACACACACACACACAACACACACCCATGCTGTCTGTTCACACACACACACACACACACACACTCACACACACACATGCTGTCTGTTCACACACACACACACACACACACACACAACACACACACCACATGCTGTTTGTTCACACACACACACACACAACACACACCCATGCTGTCTGTTCACACACACACACACACACACACACACAACACACACCCATGCTGTATGTTCACACACACACACACACACACACTCACACACACACACACATGCTGTCTGTACACACACACACACACACACACTCACACACACACACACATGCTGTCTGTACACACACACACACACACACACACACACACACACACACACACACACACACACACACACACACACACACACACACACACACACACTCTCTCCCTCTCTGTTTCTCTCTCTCCTCTTTTTCCTCTTTGCTTTACTTCTTTACATATTTCCTTTTCTCTCTCTGACATAGCTTTTTGTCTCTCTTTACTTCTCTATCTCTCCTTCTGTGTCTCGTTCATCTCTTTATCTTTACCCCCCCCCCCCTCTCTCTCTTTCCTCTGTGTCTTCACTCCTTCTTTTTCTTTTCCACCACTCTGTCTTAGCTCTATACCTTTTTCTCTCTCTCCCCTCTTTTTTCTCTTTCTCTACCCCACTCTCTCTCTCCATCTATACCTTCTCTCCCTCTCCTTCTCTCTCTCTCTCTCTCTCTTCTCTCTATCTCTCTCTATCTCTCTCTCTCTCTCTCCTCTTCCCATTGTTTTTCTCTGAGGGGGAGTGAAAGTAGCTCCCCTGTAGTGTAGGACCTCTGGGGTCTCGAATCCTATTATGCGGACACACTCTCTGGTCACCCAGACACCCAGCACCGCTGGGACACACATGTGGTGGCTGCACTCGAGCGGAAAGCGTAAACACAACAGTGTGCACGCCGAGGCCACCAACCGACCACCTGCAAACACCACAGACCCAGCACCTACAGCCGGTACATGTTACAGTGGATGGGCTTTCAGAATGGACTAGTAATGTATGGAAACAGCACCATTCAAGAAGTATAATAGCCCTAAAAATTAAAACTGAATATATTAATTGAGTTTGTGAAAAATATCTTAAGCTTTGGTAGGTATTTTTTATCATAATTATGTTTCATTTATCACAAGAAATCAAATACCCTTTACAGTAAAACCCCTTCACCAGTTGATAATTGATATTAAGGAATGGTGTTTTCTGTTGAATAAATTGCACATTGGTGATGCTATATAGTATTCAGTATTACAGTATTTTAGTATTCATCTGCAGTGATGCAGATTCAATGCATGAATGGGAAACGTGAAATCTTGACAATATCAGGTGGTTTGTTTGAAGGTGTTTCAATATGCTCTTCTTTAGTCATGCCTGTGTACAACTGATTAGACAGCCGTTGAATATCGTGTGTAGTTCTGCATTGAAGTACCTATTCAGATATATGATTGTGTATTCATTGCAAGGATACAAGCTATCAAAACATATCATGCCAAGCAGATCAGCCTGTGGTGTGCTTTTGTTTGACAGGTATATTCACACACTCCATCACACACACACATACACACCCACAGACGCACACACACACACACACACACACCATCAAACACACACACACACACACACACACTCACACACACACACACACACACACACAAACAACCTCTCAGTACTTCTAGCTCTGGATAATTAGCGTGATAGCTAT
>NC_063212.1:19397617-19405117 GCF_017589495.1 Alosa alosa | reverse complement strand
GTAGTTGCCTGAGTTGACTTCCAGCTGTTCTGACATGGCAAAGTGCACTGTGAGCAGGCGGTCGATAGCGGAGCTCTCATGCGTGGTGGAGAGCATGGGGATGAAATAGTGCGCGTGGTGCGGCCGGCTGAACACACCCCTCCGTGATCATTGATTGATAGACCCATAAACGGGGACGACAGTCGTCCATGTTTCCTAGAGGGTTCTCCACCTCCTCAGAGGCGTCAGTGTGGCGTGGTAGAAGGGCTGGAGTGAATCACAGGTTCCGGTGTGTGTAGTTCCTGTGACGTGGACGGGGGGGGGAATGAAATGATGGGTGCTCTCCATCACGGGAGAAACGGCGGAGTGGTTCTGTGGTCATTTGTCCTTCAGCTATATACTGTAGACCACTCGGACGAGCAAAAGATGGTGAGGAGGCTGTACAGGATCAGTCAGTTGTGTCCATATCAGGGAGCCTGACAGGCGTGCTGGTGGGGCACAGTTGCAAAGCATTGTGGGGCTCCATTCTTTTTTGCAAACATCATTGACATTACAGAAAATGCAACACTACGACATGCACATGAATACTACATACGACAAACAGACGTACATTACATAAACACATACTGTAACTTAACAAGACATCACATTGACTTGGCTTCCACAAACATAACACAACATAACATTAATAACAGAAAGGCTAAGGATGATTTAAGTCCAGGATGATTACAGATATGATTATCAGGGATGAAATTGATGACCGGAATGAAAAAAGGGGGGGATGGGGGTGGATGGTAGCTCTAAGAGTGTGAATGAGGTGGGGTTGGGATGGGGGGGGGGGATGGGGGGTGAGGGGTAGTGAGTATGTGAGGATGTATGTGTGTGTGTGTGTGTGTGTGTGTGCGCATGTATAAGGCTGGTTTGCTGTTGGGCCAGGAGGAGAGAAGCTGGAACATAGAGAGGGAGAGGGGAGGGTTTCAGGAGAGGAGTTGTAATTATTCTATTAATGATAAGTATAATAATAGGAATAACTGATTGCCTGGTTGATTGCCTGACTGATTGCCAACCTGGGCACCCATTAATGGCCACAGTTCCACCCCAGCCCCTGCAGTTATACTGCGACGAGCTGACAGAGGGGAGGACCTGCGTGCCACCCATCGCCCTCAGGCCCCCAGCATATGCACACATCCCCCACTACCACCAACCACACCTCGCCCCCAGACCTTCACCCAACACCACTCTTGACCTAAATATGTACAGTATGTGAATGGCTAGGTTGAGGGGTCTATCTAGAATGTAGCATTAAAAAAAGTGGGCATGCATGGTGAATATCTGTCAGGATTTCCCCATGCACACCACACTTACCCTGTGTAAGATGTATGCCTCAACAATGTGTGCATTAAAATAAGTGAGGCATGCAGATAGACACCTGATGAGGCATCTACCTGCACTCCACTCTTACCCTAGCCTGTTTTGTAGTTTTTGTTTATGTATGTCACCTAACATGTAGTGCGATTAAAAGAGAGTAAAAGCGTGCTGTGTGCTTCCAGGACAAGGTGTGCATGAGCTGATGAGGAGGGTGCACACCGGGGCCCAGGGCCAATAGATAACCCACAGGACCCAACCAATGCCAAAACCACACAGCCACCGGCCAGGACCGAAGTCTCCCCAAGCCATCCAATGGGGCCCCGCAGAATAACGATGGGAGAGGCAGAGAAAAGAGGAAATTAGTAAAGTTATCAGAGAATGTAAATAAAAGGGGAGGAAAGAAAGGGATGCTATTTATATTACTACTACTACTACTACTAATAATAATAATAATAATAATAATAATAATAACAACAATAATAGTTCCAGCTACCCTCCCCTGCCTAGTGTTCATGATATGTGTATCTGTTGATGAAGTGTGTTATGATCGTGGAGATGGAACTCAGGCAAAGAGGGTCAGGACTGTAAGTAGGTGATAAAGGGGTACCAAGGAGAGGTTGTATCCTGAGTATTGATTAAGTTTGTAGTTGATAGGTTTTCTAATGATATATAGTCTGTTAACAAGTTTTTCCAATGAGTGATGTGAGCTTTTTCTTAGATTTCCAGTTCATGAGGATTGTTTTCTTGGCGATAGTCAGCCACCAGTAGTGTTTTATTGCCGGAGTTGCTTAAATTGACTGTGGATGTATCACCAAGTATGCATAAGGAAGGGGATGCTGGGATGTGACAGCCAAAGATGGAAGAGAGATTTTTGTGACACTCACCCAGAAGTGGTTGATTGGAGTGCAATGCCAAACCGCATGAATGTATGTGTGGAGTGTATGTGTCTGGGTTATTTTGTGTGCAGTGAGTGCAAAGATCCGAGCCAAACCCCATTTTTGCCAATTTATGTGCAGTGAAGTGGAATCTGTGAAGAACCTTGTATTGTATTAGTTTGTAGATTACTATTCTTTGTCATGAGGTAGATGTTTTTTACATTTTGGTCCAGAAGTTCGGCACGGGAGTAATTGATAAGTCTGATTCCCATTTGTGATATGGCAGGCCAATTGTTTTTTTCTGAACAAGATATCATTTTGTAAATTTGGGAGAGTATTTTTTTGGGAGAGGGAATATTAAGCAGCTCTGAGATTGGTGGGGAATGTCAAGGTTAGCTGTCTGGATGTTAATTTTCCTAGGATAGATGATTTAATTTGCAGGTATTGTAAGAAGTGTTTACTCGATGCGTGCTTCTGGACAAAACAGGAAAATGAGGCCAGGATTATTGTCTTGAAGAATGTGTTGAAGGTGAGGATGCCCTTTCCCATCCATGTGTGAAAGTTAAGTGTTTTTTTATTGACGGTGAAATCTGGGTTATTCCAAATCAAGTGCGAATTGATGGTGCTATAGGTGAATCAGTGATGTGGTAGAATCTCCACCAGGCTGTCAGAGTAGCTGAAATTGTTGGGAGCTTTGAAGGATGGATGTTTTTTGACCGACTGACTGCAGAAAAGGAGATCTGAGATTTTAATTTCTTTACAGATTGTTTGTTCTAGGTCTAACCAGGTGTTGTCTGAGGGGTGGGGGGTGTAGCCATTTGTGGATGAAGTGGAGCTGGTTGGCCAGGGCATAGTGCTGGAAGTGTGGGGCCTCTAGTCCTCCCATTGCTTTTGGTTTTGGAGAGTGGCGAGCTTGATCCTTGGGGTCTTATCTTTCCAGTAGAATTTAGTGATTAATGAATCGAGAGACTTAAACCAGAGGGTGGTGGGCTGGGGTTGGAATCATAGAGAATAGATAGTTTATTTTGGGCAGTATTGTCATTTTGATTACTGAGATTCTGCCCATGATGGATAATGGAGGTTCTTCCAGCGTTGAAGGTCATCATCTATTGAAGTGAGTAGAGGGGAATAATTTAGGCTAAATAAGTCTGACAGCCTGGGGGAGACTTTTTATCCCTAAGTAAGTGATATAGTTAGTGCAGAGTGGGATAGGTGAAGAGTTGGCTGTCACATCCCAGCTGTTGGGATGTAATGGGAGAACTGCAGATTTATTCCAATTGATTGAGTATTCAGAAATATTAGAGAATGTGTCAATGAGTTTGATGGTTTCTTCTACTGATGTTGTAGGGTCTTGAAGAAAGAGAAGAATGTCGCCAGCATAAAGGCTGATTTTGTGATGCATATATGGAGTCTGGACACCTTTGATGAGGGGGTTCTGACGGATGGCAGCTGCTAGGGGTTCAATGAAGATTGTAAATAGTGAGGGGGAGAATGGGGCTCCATTCTGCCGGTGGATGTTATTCTCTCTTCCATTGAGGCTTACAAGTATAGGCGTTTTTAGTATATTTTTGGGCTTTTTGCCTTTATGTTGATAAGCATTGGAGAGGGATAGGAAGTGAGTGGGAGGGAGAGGGTGTGTGTGTGTGTGTGTGTGTGTGTGTGTGTGTGTGTGTGTGTGTGTGTGTGTGTGTGTGTGATGTGATGGGTTTTGGAAATGGCCGCAGGTCAGTTTCGAACCTGGGTCCCTGTGGAAACTGAGACCCAAATGTGGTTGCATCATAACTCCCCTAAAAGTATAGTCCTGGCTAGACTGGACATGGCTAGACACCTTGGCTAGATTTCTACCATGGCATGAAGGTCACTGAAGGTTTGAAAAAGACAAAATCATATAGATTGTAAACTGTACATGGCAGTGTTAACGAGGGCTGGGCGATAAAAGATAGCGATATGTATCGCAATAGACATGTAATCGATATCATATGTTCGATAGAACATTCGATAATTAAAAGCAACACACACCTCCTGCCTTACGTCCATAAATAAATAGGCTAAATATAGGCTAAATATATAGGCTAAAAATAGGCTTGCATTGTAGGCTAGTATGTGCAACTCTGCCAGAGTAGGAAATAGAAGTAGGCCTACCTCAACACAGACTGTCAGTCCTTGCCCCGTGCACTCTCTCTCTCTCCCTCTCAACAGGCGTGCATGCATATGTAATCCAAACATTCACAATTTTGCAAGAAGACTGGCTAAATTGCTATTAAATCCGGTTAGCATCATAAGCACGCTGCACAAATTTGTGTTCTGTTGCATTCAAATTGACTGATAAGTTCTAATCATCTCAATCCGGATGTAAATGGAAAAGTATTTTCCAAGACTCAAACGGGCCTGTCCCAAGGAGAAAAAGTATTCATTTGAAACTTGGGGAAACTGAACTAACCAGTAGACTACGATAAACTAGCAAATTAAGCTACTTTGTTTACAATATTTCCAGGCTTCAATCAGTGCTGCTTTTCATTCAAACAGTGCACATTTATTTATTTGAGTGTTTTTTCATGATTGTGTTGCTATTTCTTTTACCTGTTTGCTTTGATTGATTGATTGAATCAGAGGAAGGTTAAGTTTAAAATAAAAGTGTTTAATTGAACTTTTTTTTTTCTTCTGGTCCTTATCTGAAATAGATTTTTTTATTATTATTATTGAGTTTTCCTTGCTCGGGGAATCACATTGTTTACATCAGTTATAGTTTAAGGTCAGAAAATAACAGTTCTTAAAAAGTATTTTGATGGTTGAAGCAGTACATTAGATCTCATCAGGTATCTTGTATACAGTAAGTACATTTCTAAATGCATTCCCCCATATAAGAATACATGTGAACATACATTCAGACACACACACACCCACCTACAAACATATAACATACATATACATATATACACAGCCAGATGTCCATGCAAGCGCATATACGGAAATGCATAAATGTGCAAGTACAATCTTACATTCTTGTATGTTTACGCCAGCACACACAGTACATACATACATACAAGCATGCATACGGAAATGCATACATACACAAGTGGCTACATTCAAGTATATATTCATAAACACTCATTTACATTATCTCATATATACATACCATACAGGCCACAAGTCTATCTACATTATCTTCATCAGATCATTATTACATTTGAAACATAGATCACAGTCATCATTTATCGTGTGATCTAACTATAGCATGCAATTTTTTTTTAGATTTTTTTTTTTTTTTTTTTTTTTTTTTATTTTGTGCCAAATGTTTGGGGTACCTGTGTATATGGAGTTAGACATTTGTTCTAGACTCAATAATGTTTCAAATGTTTGTACCCATGTTCTTACATTAATATTAATAGTGGTCTTCCAATTGACTGCTATGACCTTCTTGGCACTCATCAGGCCAATAGATACAGTTTTTTTTTTTGAAGGGGGGCCAGTACATATAGTCCATATAATTAAAAATGAATTTAGGGTCTAGAGAGATCTTTTCTTTAGTAATCATAGATAAGTTTAATATGACATTCTTCCAAAATGTTTGTCATTTAAGGCATTCCTAGATCATGTGAAAGTACGTTCCTTTCACCTTGTTACAGTGCCAACATTTGTCATCATTCTGTAAACCCATAAGTGCAAGGAGTGTAGTATATTCTATTGACAAACTTAAAATGTATAGTTTTATTGCGTGCAGAATTGGATATCTTATGCATTTTCTGCCAAATTGATTGCCAACTGTCTGAATCTATATTTGTCTTTAAATCTTTCTCCCAGATTTTTTCTAACGATGTAACAGCATCACTTTTACAGTTGTTTATTATCTTATAAATGTTGCTGCTCAAGTGTGTCCCCTTTTTCATTATTACCATAAGATGTTTTTCTATATTGGATAGTTCTGGGAGTTGTATGCGTTGTCCAAAACTTTTTGTAAGTTGTGATCTGATCTGAAGGTATAACTAGAAGTCCTTGTTTGTAAGTTCAAAATTGTTTTTGAGTTGTTCAAAGGACATTGTGGTTCATTGTGGTTCAATACCAAATATTTGAGGAATGTAGATAATCCTATTATAAAATTGTCATGTGAAATAATAAAACTTCTACATAACATGCTACAATTTGAACCACATCTCTCCCCAAATACCCCGATATGGGAGAACAGCGCCTTTACAGTTGATAAGAAAACACTGCAAAATCAGGAGTGGGAAAGAAAGGGGCTCTGTACACTGGGTCACCTTTTTTCTGAAGGCACTATAATGTCCTTTGATCAACTGAATAGATTTTTTTTTTTTTAATCAATAATCGACATTAACTGATATGAAATACTTATATCGTGATACAGTTTTCAGCCATAGTGTTAACCGTAGTATGTGGGGTTGAAATGTACAGAATTTCGACTACTACACCTCCTACCGGTATATTACATTACTGTTACATTTAGTCATACTGCATACCAAAATGTTTGGCAGAAACATACATAACCCTTAACATAACCCTAACCAATTAAAGTGTTTACAGCAAGGAGGCAGATCAAATACAACTGGATTTAGTGTGGTGTTGTGCAAGGAAATGCCAGTGCATTAATTGTGCAATCAGTGCATATAGTATTTTAATACTAATTATTTAAAAGCTTATTTACTTATTAAAAGCTAATGATGACATTTGGGGAGATATACAGAAACCTGTTTTGTGGATAGAGAGAGCAAGTCCTCAGTTCAGAATGACAGCGCTTTATTTTCATAAATACGTAATCCAGGAGAGAAACTCTTAATGAAGCCAGCAGAGGTGATGGCTGACATTTTCAGCCGAGTCTGACTGCAGGTTCTCAGCACTCCGCCTTTCTGTATAATACACAGGGGGATCTGTAGACCTCTCGTTATTAATATCTTCCATTATATTACTTGACATTTTAGAAATATGCACATTACATCACCCCTTAAAAAAAAAGTGTTGCCCACAAACCAATTTATAAAGAGAGCGTCAGTAAAGTGGACAGTCAGCCACTGGCTCACTCAAACACTACCGAGGAGGAGGATGTTAATTAGCTGACCACAAGAGAAGCTGGGTTAAGCCCTCCTGGCCACGAGGATGTCTCGAGACGTCCTTATCCGAGTGGCAGGGAGATCTGCTGGATAAAGCATGCAGCACACAGGAAACACTTCTCAATGTCCATGGGCTGGAATGGATACCAGGTAACACATTTTACGAGACCAAACGGAGGCCATTGATTTGCTATGTAGTTGATGTTTGGATGATG
>NC_063212.1:19385117-19392617 GCF_017589495.1 Alosa alosa | reverse complement strand
TGTAAGTGCATGTTGTGTGTGATGTCTGTATGCTACTGAGACCTTGAATTTCCCCTTGGGGATCAATAAAGTATCTATCTATCTATCTATCTATCTATCTATCTATCTATCTATCTATCTATCTATCAGATGGTTAAATGAGTGGACCACAAGAATGTTTACGGTCCCTCTCCACGCGACGCAAACAAGGCAGCCACTTTTACTGTTCCACTTTAGGAATTCAAAACTGTTACTGCCAACTGATGGACCAGCATGAGAGCCACACACCGCTCGTTTGCAGGGGTCTTGACAGATGGCCAAGAGTGTGTGTGGTGATCTCGGTAATCTCGATATGGTAATCTCTCATTTTCCATCTATTCCGCATTTCTGTTCTACGGACTGCCTGTCTTTCCTCTAGCAGCAACACACACACACACACACACACACACACACACACACACACACACACACACACACACACACAAACAAAACACACACACACAAACACATACACACTCTGCTTCCCCTTCCAGTGTGGCTATTGTTTTGTTAGTTGCCATTTGGTCGCATTAGTAGATTGTCTCCGTTTCACCCTGGTTCCCAGATGGTTCTAAATTAGTATTCGCATCCAAAACACTGATCACAGTGACCACATGGCTCCCAATGAATGAAACATCACCACCCGTTCATTTCTCCAGTCAGGAGGTGTTTGCCTCCACGTAAAGCTTTTGGGCTTTTGACTTTTCTGTGACCCCAACTGCGACAGACTGACAAATCTGTGCGATAAATATTACAGTTATTGCAGCTGTCATACACCTTGCTGAACGTTATATTGTTACCTCATGACAGAAGTCATTTGTGATATCTGCCATGGGGAGATTAGGACATGGACATGCTAGCCTTGTAAAGCTGTGTTACTGGGTCGCAGTGACCTCTTCTGTCTTGTAACCGTTAAGGCTACTGTCTTGGCAAACTATATTTGCATTGTTGCGTTACAGTGACCTTTCCTAAATGTTTATTATGCATTATACACAGTCACTCCAATAAGGGGTCTCTGATCTCTGATTTAGAAGCAAATTTGAGTTAATGCCTAAGAGTATTTTTCCCTTTACTGTATGGATGAGGAAGTGTGTTGAAAAAGACTGTCTGTAGCCTGTGGCATTGTGAGGCAGACTTATTTAGCCTTCAACTGGGGCTCAATTTAAATAGGAGGGTGCTGGAGGATACCTGGCATTGGCATGCTGTGCAAATGACACCATCCATCGATCACAGCCCTATGAGTATAATGCAACGTGCACACACACACACACACACACACACACAAACACACACACACAAACACACACACACACACACACACACACACACACACACACACACACACACTACACACTACACACATGCTCTCTGTCTCTTTCTCTCTCACATACACACACACACACACACACACACACAGCACACACACACACACACACACACACACACAGACACACACACCGAGATTTAGACTTTAGCAACGGTGGCTTCCTACACTCGTCATGCCCCAGGTGTGTGACTAAGACGTGTGAGGAATGTGTGCTGGCTGGTGACGCACAGCCCATAGAGGCACAAGGCCTTGGAACTAAAACGCGTGTGGCAGACCTCACCACCATGGCCAACCTGACACCTGTCCCATCACATAGATCACGTCATGAGCGTGATCACGTCTGCTTTAGCTGTTGGCTGCAGCAACTCGAGCTAGGTAGAACCATTATTTTTTTGTCTATGTGAAAAAATTACCAGATCTCTCTTTTAAGAATGTATAAGTAAATAAATGAATGAGATAAGTAGGGCTGGGACGGTATGGATGTTTTCTTACCACGGTCGGTAAGCAAGAAATTAACGTGTTTTTTACGCGGTTTTTACGCGGTTGATTGATATGATTATGAATTTTGTGCCGCCATCAGCCATCACAGCCAATTAAACTTTAGGCAGCTGCAGCAACTTCAAATGCCAAATGCTTCAGACATGAAAGAAATAAGCAGTTTATCAACAAGGCTATCATGATTTAAGAACTGTTACAGTCATGACGCTTATGCTTATGCTAATGTTACAACAGTAGGCTACCGCAAGTTTTAATGGCTGCGTCAGGTTGTATCAAAGGTAGGTCCGAGGCTAGCCTCGACCTACATGTCGCTGTTAAGTTAAATTCTTATTTGTAATTCTTTCATTAACTAAACATGTATGACTCCTTTCTGGCCAAATTTCACAGCTTTCACGTTTAACAGCTTTATGTAAATCGAGTTTGAACGGAGAGAATAGAAAAGTGTTACGATTGTGCCAGTTCTCCTACTCTCGCATAGTAAACAAATGGAATGTTGGAACATCGCGCTCCCCAACACAAACACAAAAGGCCTACTTAACGTAACTGGTTCTCTGAGTATCAATGTCATAAGATGGTTCATCACATTACACATCATGACTCATGACATTTCATAGGCCTACAGTAGGTGTACACATGTGCAGGCCAATTATAGTGGGACTCAACTTCATGTAGCCTAGGCTAGCCACCTGCAGACGTCTAAGCTGACTGCATAACTCTGAGATTCTGCTACGTTTTCAAATCGGAATTGTGCATATGTCATGGTTGAAAACGTCGAAGTCGAATCACCCAAATGTTTCACAGATATACATTTTTTTTTTTTTTGCGGTGATGACGGTGACAAGCTCCAGACCAGCGGAGATCCCGCGTGACCACGGTATTGCGGTAATGCGCTTATCGTCCCAGCCCTAGAGATAAGGCTCTCCGACTTACTTGATTGGTTGGTTGATTTATGTTTTGATCTGTTTGGTTGATTGATCTTTTAGCCTCCCTTTAATGAAAGTCAATTCAGATTTTTTTTTTTTTTTTTTTATAAAATCACTACATTCTAACTCTAACTGTTTTGTGACACTGCAACAGACCTCTCATGTTTCTCTGCCTTTGTGGTGTTTCTAGTAACATATCAGGAGATTTGTTTACAGTGTGTTTACAAGTTACACGTTTTAATCCCTGAAAAAATATAATCAGCCGAGTCTCTGTGGCTAGCAAACATCCCCAAACTAGATGACTGATTATCACGCTCCGCCATATTGAGCTCTGTGCTTGCTCAGGAACTCTTGTGCAAGCACTTAGTTTAGCTTTTTCACTGGAATACCGGCACACCCATCCTTCTCAGGGTTTCTCTGTCTGCGTGTGTGTGTGTGTGTGTGTGTGTGTGTGTGTGTGTGTGTGTGTGTGTGAGAAAGAGTGAGCAAGATAATATTGAGAGAGTGAAAGAGTAAAGTAGGCGGACAAGACTTGACAAACAGCTGTCAGACACACACACACACACACACACACACACACACAGACACACACACAAACGCACACACACACAGAACAAGATTAAGCTCTGGCGAGGAGATATGCACATAAGCTGCTGCTCCATCGTCTCGCCTGGGTTTTGGTCCGGTTGTGTGTGTGTGTGTGTGTGTGTGTGTGTGTGTGTGTGTGTGTGTGTGTGTGTGTGTGTGTGTGTGTGTGTGTGTGCGTGTGTGTGTGTGATACATTGACTTGCCAGTAAACACCATTTGGTGCTCTCGAGCACCCACGGGTGGCACATTTTGCCTGGAGATGTTGTGAGGTAATTATAGGCTTCTTATGACAGAGCTGTCCACTGAAACGGACCCACAGGAGTCATTCCTAATCGCTGCAACTGGGATCTGGCCTCTCGGAGCAAAACTGAGAGCATATGCTGGGCACTCGTAGGCGGTGGCTATCGCGAGGCGTTGTTTTGACAGAGACACGGCAGGCATGACACGGTTGAGCTGTCTGGTGCCACTAGCTGTGCACTGCCCGCTGAAAGCCTTCTCTTTTCTCCTCCTGTCCTCTCTTGCTCTGTCCTTCTTTCTTTTAGTCTCCTCTCTTCCTATCTCTCTCTATCTTTCTCTCTGTCTCCCTCTCTCTGTCTCCCTCTTCTCATCTGAAAGCCTTCTCTTCTCTCCTCATCTTGTCTGTCTCTCCAGATGGTGAAGATTGTATGGGCTCTTCTTCTCCCACTCCTCTACTTCTCCCTGCTCCTCTCCTCCTTTCTCCTCTCCTCCTCCTCCTCTCCTGAGTGGTTTCTTTTGCTTTTCTCCTCCTCCTCTCCTCTCCCCTCCTCCTGTTCCTCTCCTCTCCTCCTCCTTTCCTGCTTTTTTTTCTCTCCTCCTCTCCTCTCCTCCTCTCCTGAGTGATTTCTTTTGCTTTTCTCCTCCTCCTCTCCTCTCCTCCTCTCCTGAGTGATTTATTTTGCTTTTCTCCTCCTGCTCTCCTCTCCCATCCTCCTGTTCCTCCCCTCTCCTCCTCCTTTCCTGAGTGATTTCTTTTGCTTTCCTCCTCCTCCTCTCCTCTCCTCTCCTCCTCTCCTGAGTGACAGCTTTTCTGCTCGTGCTCCTCCTCTCTAAGTCCCTCGGCTGCTGCTCTTTCCAAGCTGACATCTTTCTCACACTCTTCCTCACCTCTCTCCATCTCTCCACTTCACTTTTCTACGCTGCTGTACAGTATATCCCTCTTTCTCTCCATCTCTCCACTCCTCTTTTCTCCGCTGCTGTGAATCCCTCTCTCATGTTCCACTCTTCTCTATGTACATGCATGTGTGTCATCTTTTTTCTTATGTCATCCTCTCTATCTCTCTTATTTCTTTCACTATGTCCACCTCTATCTCTCTCTCTCTTTCACTATGTCCACCTCTCTATCTCTCTTTCCCTATGTCCACCTCTCTATCTCTCTTTCCCTATGTCCACCTCTCTATCTCTCTTTCACTATGTCCACCTCTATCTCTCTTTTCCTCTATGTCCACCTCTCTATCTCTCTTTCCCTATGTCCACCTCTATCTCTCTCTTTTCCCCTAGGTCCACCTCTATCTCTCTCTCTTTTCCCCTATGTCCACCTCTCTATCTGTCATTCTCTAACACATCCCTCAAACACTGGCCTTCACTCTATTTCTCTGTCCAGGCCTCTCCTTTCATTCCTAATTGTATACTACACAGTCTTCTTTGCTCTGTGACGTTCCCTTTCTTCTGTACGTCTCCTCATTCTCGTCCGTTTTGTACTTTCTCTCTCCACTTCTTCACTCTGTTGCCCTGTTTCCTTTCAAGGATCAAGGATGTTTTATTATCTGGTAAACAGTTGTTGTGAGTTGCCAATCACTGGATAGGCTGATAGACTTAAAGGAGTAATTCAGCGATTTTTCACATAGATCTCCGTTTCTCAAGGTCACTCGAGTACTGTTGGTACGGAAAAAAAACAGAACAGAAACAGAAAACAATCATTACAGCAGCCAGGCAGCTACAGAGCTACACTCTGGGGGCATGAACATGGGGACTTATGCACATGCCCCCAGAGTAGAGCATCGTAGCTGTCTGGAAGCTCTTACTGTTGGCTGCAGCAACTCAAGCTAGGAAAAATGATTGTTTTGGTTTTTTTCTTACCAACAGTACTTGGTGACTTCGAGAAACGAAGATCTATGTGGAAAATGGTGGGATTCTCCTTTAAATCAGGCTAAAGGTAGTGGATGGTTAAGGTAATGTAGATGATTCGGCCTACAGGCTTGCATCAAGAGAAGTCTTGCAGGCCAAACCTTCAAATCTTCATTACATAATTGGTCACTCTGGAACCAGTGCACTATTTGGCCTTATTTTAGTGACATTGCAGAACATGTTGATAAATGGGAAGCATTGAAATATAGCGATTAGATCCCCAGATCAGGGTCAGAAAAATACTTGATGTTATGTTGATATAACATGAATTAAATCAGAAAGAAGTAGAATGTAAGTCATTCATGTTCACCCTCCTTCCTTTCCCTCTCTCTCCTCTTTCTTCTATCGTTGGTTCTGCCATTCAGGTTGTTGTGACTTGTTCTGTGCCCCTAGACGTGTCCTTGCCTTACAATATCAGCCTGTCTTTTTTCAGCCACAAGCTCTCTCCCCTGCTCTCCTTCTCCTTCTCCGCTTCTCTCTGTCCCTCTCTCTCTCTCTTTCCCTCTCTCTCTCTCTCCTTCTCTCTTTCCCCTCTCTCTCCATCTCTCTCATCGGCTTGCACTCTTTGAGTCAAGCCATCTTTCTTCTAAAGTCCGCCCCTGCTGTATTTTCTTTCTTTAATGGAGATCCCACTCAGATACAACACTTACCTTCCTGTGGGTCTGCCGTGGCGGACACATGTCCTGTGGGTCTCCCTTGGCGTTCTCTCTCTCTCTCTCTCTATCTCTGTCTCTCTCTCTCTCTCTCTCTCTCTATCTCTGTCTCTGTCCCTCTCTCTCTCTCTCTCTTTGCTTTTTTTTCCAGCCTGAATAGGCCCCATTTCTATTCAGGTCAGTCCCTCTGCAATCACATCAACGGCGATGACCTGATCCCACTTAATACTCTCTGCTTGAAGTGCTCTGCACACCCGTTCAACAAAGAAAGATGGGGGATGTAGGGTGGTGGTGGGGTTGGTGGGGGTGGTGGGGTGGTGTGGATGCGGGAGGCAGTATGGAAAGAGTCAACCCCAGGCTAAACATTTGCAGGTTGTTTTTGGCTCGCTTCACAGTGGCTTTGGATGCCAATGAAGAAAAACTCTCTCTGTGTCTTTCTCTTTTCTCTCTCTCTCTTTCTCTCTCTCCCTATCTACAGTATATTTATCTCTCTCTCCCTCTCTTTCTTTTCTCTTTCTCTTTCTCTCTCTCTCTTTCTCTTTCTCTCTCCCTCTCTCTCTCTTCCCAGGCACGCGTCCGTTTTCCCACAAGCTCTATCTTCTCACAAGCACATTCATTTTGTATAATTCTGAGCTCTGTGTTCCCTTCACCCGCCTGCAGCCAGATGCTTTTTCTGTGTCTTTTTTTTAATCCATGCACGGACTTGTCGGCCACTCACCCATGGCTGATGAAATGAGATAACACTGGATCTTCACGGGATAATGTGACACCTCTGTATTGGACTTATTCATCAATGACCCCATCAGACAAATCATTTAATTACCACTACGCTCAATATCGCAAATAATGAATGATGTAGATAGTAGCCTCTCACTCATCCATCTTAGTGAGTTTCTCCGTGCCTTTATGGGAAAACTGTTAAATATTATAGGCTAGGCAGAATGCTGGAGGCCATACGATACGAAATCAGATAGCCAATTTCTGTCTATTTTTGGCGCAGTACATATGGTTTGTGTTTGCTTCAATGACATTTAAGTCTCTTTAAAATGTCTTAGCCTAGTCTATTTGTATATAAATGGCTTTGTGTGTTTAGAATGGTGAGTAGATGTGTGTGCATACAGAGTCTGATGGTTATACAACTGTACGGAAGCAAGCAGTACAGCTGTAGCAGACACACCGAGGTGTCCGTCATGTGTGGCCACTGTCCAGGGCTCGTGGTGATGGTCCAGGGATCTGGGGATCCACCGCCATGGCCCTGTGCAAGGCGCTTAGCCCTGAACTGTTCCAGGGGGACTGTCGCTATCATCACTTGCATGACTTACATCACTACTGTAGGACGCTCTGCAGA